>NW_017670399.1:536001-785879 GCF_001879085.1 Nicotiana attenuata
TGTGCAATTATCAATAATCAACACACATATTTAAACTATTAAGATCAGAATCATCATTGAACAAGAGAAAACAGTAGTTGTCATTGATAAAGATATGGTTCCACAAACAGTCCACAAAAAGAAATAAAAACTTCCAAAACATGAGCAAAAGAAAACAGAAACATCCCTAATCCGGGTCACTGGGGTTCACTTGGGGGTACTAGACTGGTTCTAAAGACAAGTGCTGGAAGAACTAGAGCTTGGAGGAACTAGAGGGTTGAGATTGGAGAAGGTTTAGCATATTCTGAAGCATTCCATCACTCTTCTCCTTTTCTTTTGCTAGCTCAGTTCTAAGGCCATCTCTCTTATTCTCCAATTCAGCCACGCGTGCCTTGAGCCTAGCAATTTCATCATCCTTAGCTCCACACTCCTGAACCAAGGCCCTAACCTGTTGATGGGTGTCCTCAGAGATGAACCCGGTTCAACTGGGATGGCATTGACAAGATAGTCACAAGCCAGTAGGGTCTTAACACCAAAATACTCCTTGCTTGATGCCATTTCCCATTTCTTCAAAGGCACCTTCAGCCTGTCCAGCACAGTAGTCAGTATGAACCCATATGGAGTGGCATGAGCCTTGAAGCCATTAATGACCCTGTCTAGTAATTTGACAATGAAAGCAGGCCAGTTGATCTGTATTCCACTCTCCAAGCACTCCATAAGAACCAGGTCCATGTAATTTCCAGTGTGCCTTCTCTCCTATCTGGGCAGCAGGCACCTGTTGACAAATTCAAACAAGACCTTGTGTTCTGGTGTCATTTCACTTTTCTGCACAAATCTAGCTTCAGGTACTTCTCTAGAGTCACAAAAGCTCCTAGTGATTTCAAGAGCAGTAGGGAGAGACTCCAGACATGGCCACCTTTGCCTTGTATAATCATCATACCCTTCAGTAGGTATGTCCAGGATCTCACCAAGTTTGACTGCATCAAACTTCACTCTTCTCCTCTCACCAGGCTAGTGACTACTCCATCTTTTACAGCAGCATTGGCCATAAACTCAATCAATTCATTCCTGGCCAGACTCCCATCCATTTCAAGGACCATGTCCTTCCAACCTTGTGCAGCTAAAGCATCCACCAATCTTCTCATCCCTGGTTCTTCCAGATCCTTCAACAGTCTTCCTTTCAGAATTTTTCTCCTGTCAAAGATGGCAAACTTATCCAGCTCCTTCTCAGATTCCTCTTCTTCTTCTTCACCACTCCACTCTTCATCTTCTTCAACAATTTTCTTTTGCTTACCTTTTACAGCAGACCTTGTCCTTTTGGCTAATAAGGGTTCACCAGACACAGGTTCACAGGAAGACTTCTTGGTAGAAGTCTTGGACCTTTTCGATTTTGGTGAAGGAACCTCTACTTTTGTTCCTCTTTCTTGATGAACCAGTTCCATCTCCTCTTCTTCAGTAGCCTCAGAGGACTCTGCAACCTTTTTCTTTCCCTTCTCCTTTTTTTTCTTGCTTTCTTCCAGAGCTTTTTGTAGGTCAGCTTCACTTTGTCGAACCCTGCTTCTTGTAGCTCGTCCCTTAGGTACTGAAGGGGCAGTAGATTTAGGGGGTGAGGTTTTTCTTTTCTTGGCTGGCTTGAGAACAGTTGGGGCCTTTTGTGAGATAGACTTGCGTTTCTTTGGATCATAATTTGCCCCAACCCTTTTCAGGATATCAACCAGAGTTTCCTCAGCAGATGAACCAGGTTCATCTCTTTGTTTGCTCAAATGAACCAGCCCTTCAACCGCTTCCCCAGAACCGGTTCCCCCTGACTTGAAGCCTCTTTCTTCTTCAACTCCACATATAGCAAGAACTTCTCCCTTTCCTTTTCCCCTCTCTTTACCACTTCCTCCCTCTCTCTCTTTTCCTTTCTTTTTACCTCCACTCCTACTCGATTCGGCCAACAATATATCTTTAAAGGTCCAATTAGAACAAACCTGTTTTCTACGTTTTTAACTTCAGAAGAACCTACCTCAGGAGTTTCTTGAATTTTCTCAGTGTCAGAAGACACATGTTCTTCACCTTCACTAGAAAAAATAAATGATTCAGAGTAAGAGCTGGAATCAGACTCTTTAGCTGGGGATTCCCTTTTCTGGCTAGCTTTCAACCTCTCATTTAAAACTTTCCTCAAGGCTCCAGATGGTACAGATTTTCTAGCCAACATTTTCTGCCTTCGAAACCTAGGTTTTGGGGATTCATTAGAAGGAGTAGATGAGGATGAATTGGAGGGGGATGGTGGTGGAGGAGTGCCAGGATGATCTTGTGGGTTAGACATGGTTCTTCGTTTATGGAGGAGTTTTGGGAATTTCTGAGAAGAAAAGCGATTTGGAATTTCTGGAGAGAGAAGCGATTGAGGATTCTTGGAGAAGAGGAGCAATTAAAACAGGAGATATAGTTTTTTACGGTTTTAGAATGAAGAAGAGAATAAGAGATGTGGTGTATATTTAAAGACAATTAGTCATTAATGCAGTAACGGCAGCTTTTTCAGAGGTCAATTAGAAGTCTAATCAGCCTGGAATTCCAGTCCTTTAATGATTATTTTGGCTTCCCTAGATATTAGGCAAAAATCACGATTTTTAGAGTTCTAAACGAACGAAACTGGTTCAATACCTCAACGAATAGAATTTTCTAGGAATTTGACAAGTATAGGACTTCTGCTCATGATTGAATTGTTAATCTTTCTAATTATGCAAAGCATTGAAAACATACCTGAACTTTCATATGAGATCATACTGATGAACCAGGTTCTTCATATAGAACTCTCTTGAACATGCCTCAAATGCCATAATAGAAAAAACTTTTTAAGGGATCAATGAATCATATGTACACATATCACAGGAGTATACTATTTGAAGTATGAAACTGAGTAAGAATTAATCTAGATATTTCCACACAGTTAGAACTCCTAACCAAAAAAAAAATTTTTTCATTGTGCATTCTGAACTGGACCTATTAGGTGATCTTAATCATCCCTAATTCCAACCTGTTCCTCTCAAAGTTTTCTCTACTTAGTGCTTTAGTGAAAATGTCAGCAATTTGCTTATCAGTAGCACAGAATTCTATGGAGATCAGTCATTTCTCATAGTTATCTCTTAAGAAGTGGTGTCTAACATCTATGTGCTTAGTCCTTTTATGATGAACAGGGTTCTTTGTCATACTTATAGCACTAGTGTTGTCACAGAATATTGGAATACAATCAACTTTAATACCAAAATCTACCAGCTGTTGTTTGATCCATAGCAATTGAGCACAACAAGAGGCAGCAGCAACATACTCAGCTTCAACAGTAGATAAGACCACTGAGTTTTACTTTGGTAGCCCATGACACAAGACATGAACCAAGAAAGTGTGCCATACCTAAGGTGTTCTTCCTATCCACCAGAAAACCTGCATAATCAGCATCAGCATATCCTACTAGATAAAAATTGCTACCTTTGGGATACCAAAGACACAGATCAGTGATGCCTTTCAAGTATCTTAGTATCCTTTCGACAGCAGTCAGGTGAGACTCTTTAGGATTTGCCTGAAAGTGAGCGCAAAGCCCTACACTGAAAACAATGTCAGGTCTGCTAGCAGTAAGATACAGAAGTGAACCAATCATACCCCTATACAACTTTTGATCAACGGATGAACCAGGTTCATCAATATCTAATTTAGTAGCAGTTGTAATGGGTGTCTATTTCTTTAGAATCCTCCGTTTTAAACTTTTTGATCAGCTCCTTTGCATACTTCTGCTGGTAGATCATGGTTCCATTTGGACTTTGTTTGATCTGTAATCCTAAGAAGAAATTAAGCTCACCCATCATGCTCATTTCAAACTCACTCCCTATTAATTTTGCAAAGTCCTTACTCAGCTTATCAGTGGTGGCCTCAAAGATTATGTCATCAACATATATTTGTACAACAAGGAGATCCTTACCTTTTTCCCTTAAGAATAAGGTACTATCAATTTTACCTCTTTTGTACCCATGCTCCAGCAGGAATTTGGACAATCTTTCATACCATGCTCTTGGGGCATGCTTGAGTCCATAGAGAGCCTTGTCTAGCTTGTACACATGCTCAGGACATTCCTTGCTTTCAAACCCTGGAGGTTGTTTCACAAACACTTCTTCTTTCAGGTAACCATTCAGGAACGCACATTTGACATCCATTTGATGAAGAGTGAATTCCATGTGTGCTGCAAAGGCTATGAGGAGTCTGATTGCTTCTAGTCTTGCAACTGGTGCAAAAGTCTCATCATAGTCTATGCCCTCCTCCTGACTGTAACCTTGGACCACCAATCTTGCCTTGTTTCTTGTAACATTTCCATCTTCATCAAGTTTGTTCCTAAAGACCCATTTTGTACCAATAACTGATCTGTCTTTGGGCCTTGGAACTAGATGCCAAACTTGACTTCTCTCAAATTGATTGAGTTCATCTTGCATTGCATTGACCCAATCTGCATCCTGCAAAGCCTCAACAACATTTTTAGGTTCAATAAGAGATTAAAATGCATCAAAAGCACACAGATTCTTTAATTGTGATCTAGTTTTGACTCCAGATGTTGGATCAGTGATAATGTTCTCAATGGGATGAGAACTTTGATACTTGTGAGGTTTCACAACCAACTGGTTTCTACTAGATGTTTCTCCCATGTTTTGTTGCTGAGGAACAAGGTCATGAACATGTTCCTTTAAGGGATTTATTTCAATTACTCTTTGATTAGTTCCCCCTGTCAGGTTGCCCTGGATGGAAGAACATGTTCCATCACCTGTTCTTTCAGTTGGTGCCACTTTGACTTGTGCTGAGGCTTCAGTCAAGTCCTTTACCAATCCAATGGCTTCATCTTCATGTCCCTGCCTCTCAGAAAGAATGTTAGTTTCATCAAATACTACATGTACATTTTCTTCTACACACAAAGTTCTTTTATTAAACACTTTATACGTTTTGCTATGTGAAGAATATCCCAAGAATACTCCATCATCACTTTTGGGATCAAACTTGCCTAGGGAGTCTTTTCCATTATTGTGCACATAGCACTTACAAACAAATGCCCTAAGATGGGATATGTTTGGTTTTCTCCCTTTAAGTAACTCATAGGGAGTCTTCTCTACAAGAGGTCTAGTCATGCATCTATTGATTATGTAGCATGCAGTGTTTACAGCCTCTGCCCAGAAGCTGTGAGGCAGTTTGCTAGAAAGCAGCATGGTCCTAGCCATGTCCTCAAGAGTCCTATTCTTTCTTTCAACTACTCCATTTTGTTGAGGAGTCCTAGGGGCAGAGAAATTATGATTTATACCATTTTCATCACAGAATTCAGCAAACTTGGAGTTTTCAAATTCAGTTCTATGATCAGACCTAATGGATGCAAGTTGATTTCCTAATTGGTTTTGAGTTTTTCTAACAAATGCAGTAAACATGTCAAATGTTTCATCTTTGGAAGTTAGAAATAGAACCCAGGTAAATCTAGAATAGTCATCAACAAGCACCATTACATATTTCTTTCCACCTCTGCTCATGGTTCTCATTGGACCACAGAGATCCATATGGACCAGTTCCAACGACTTGGTTGTGCTTACCATTTTCTTGCTCTTGAACGATGATCTTACCTGCTTCCCCCTTGCACATGCCTCACAAACTTTGTCTTCCTTGAACTTGATGTTGGGTAACCCTATCACCAAGTCCTTAGAGACTAATTTGTTTAGCTGATTCAGACTGGCATGACCAAGTCTTTTGTGCCACGGGAGGGGATCATTAACCAACACACTTAGGCAAGTGATTTCATTTTCTAAGAGAGTGGACAAATCTACAATGTAAATATTGTTAATTCTCTTTCCCTACAAAACAATCTTGTTAGTGGTAAGATTTATCACAAAGCATTTAGTAGAGGTGAATGCTACTAGGTTATCTCTTTCACACAGTTGTGACACACTAATCAGGCTATATTTCAAGCCATCTATCAAGTAGAGATTCTCAATGGAGTGAGAGTCTGTCTTTCCTACCTTTCCAACCCCAATGATCTCACCTTTCTTTCCATTACCAAAGGAGACATTACCTCCTTTTAAGTCCTCAAGTGAAAGGAACTGGTCCTTGTTCTCAGTCATATGTTTTGAGTAGCCACTATCCATATACCATATTTGGCTACTTCCTTTCACTTGGACCTCTTGTTCGTCATCTGATTCTCTGATGGCCATAAGAGCTTGTCCATCTCCAGCTTCATCCTCTGAGTCCTCATCTGATGTTTCTCCCCAGGCTGCAACCATAGCTTTTGTTGATCCTTTGTTCCTCTTTGGTTGAACCTGTTCCTTCTTCCTGTTCCTTCGTTCAACCCTTTCTTTCTTCCACTCAATTTCCCATTGAGGACAGTTCTTGATCATGTGATCAGTCTTACCACACTTTTAGCAACCCTCATTGGTTTGTTTCTCAGGAGCCCTTGGTTTGTTGAAGGTTGTACCTCTTGAAGAACCCTTTTCTCTCATCAGGTACTTTTTGAAATCTCTTGTGATCATAGCCATTTCATCATCCTCCAGATCTGAACCTTCAGCAATTCTGAGAGCCAAACTTCTTTCCTTCTTGGGTGTATCCATCTTCATGGTTTGCCTTCTCAGTTCATAGGCAGTATGATTTCCAATTAGTTCATCCAGCTTGAGGGTGGCAATATTTTTAGATTCCTGAATAGCAGTGATTTTGCTTTCCCATGAGACTTGCAGAACCCTTGTCAAGATTTTCTCAACCTTGTCTTCTTCAAGAATAATCCTTCCAAGAGACTTAAGTTCATTTGTCAGTGTAGTGAACCTAGTATACATCTCTTGGATAGTTTCTCCTTCCTTCATAGTAAAATTTTCATATTGAGAATACAGCAGTGTTCCTCTAGATCTCTTCACTTGAGGTGTTCCTTCATGAGCCACTTGCAAAGCGTCCCAGATTTCCTTAGCAGTGGTACAGCTTTGAATTCTGTTGTACTCGTCTGGACCTAGTCCACATACAAGCCATTTCTTTGCTTTGGCATTTTTCTCCCACTTCTTCAGGTCTTCAGCAGTGCAATCAGCTCTTGTTTTGGGCACATCAACTCCTTCAGCGTTCTTCTTTGTGCTTGCTAGGGGACCATCAGTGACTATGTCCCAGAGTTCATAGTCTTCCCCTATGATGTGATCTCTCATCCTATTCTTCCACCAGGAATAGTACTGACCATTGAAAAGTGGAGGTCTAGCAGTGGAATGCCCTTCCTCCCAGGTGGTGCACTCATGTTGATCTTCTCCTAAGGTATTAGCCTTTTCAAGGATAACCTGCTCTGATACCAATTGATGTTTTAAGCGTCAACACCACACAAAAGGGGGGGGTGATTTGTGTGGTACCCAATTTTCGCTCTAGAAGAACCTGGTTCTTCTAGATGTACTAACTACTGTTGTTTGCGGAATAATAAATACAGAAAATAAAGAACACAGAGATTTTTACGTGGAAAACACCTGGCTCAAAAGGTGAAAAAACCACGACCTACTACTCAGTAGGATTTCCCCAAACTTCCACTAAAATCACTGAGCCAAACAGCATTTACAAAACTCTTGTAAACCTAAGGATTAAACTCTAATCCCGTTGTGGCACACAGCCTCAACTGTTGCGACAACTTCAAGTTAACTCTAACTTGAATACTCAAAGTACCTATTATATATGCTTCTATGAAAGCTGAAAGGTACAAGTTTAAATCACCTACTACAATTGAACTAGAATAAAAGAAAGACACAATGGAATTGGTTCTTCTATCTTGTCCAAGTAGCTTCAGGAATGCACACTTAAATCTCACATAAATTGCTTGCAAAATTGCCTCGCTCTTTTGCTCTCAATTTAGTTTAACTTCTGCGTTTGTGCAATACCTGTAAAAGAGACCAATCAATGTTATTTAATGAGTTAGTAATTGGAGTTTGATTAAGACTCAATTGCTGATCTTCTATCGAAGTTGAGTCCTTGAACAACACAACCTCTAACCCTATCCTTTATCCGGATTGTGTTCTCTTTTCATAAGGAGACTTTCTCTCCTTATCCCATATGCAACCTTTTCAATCAGTTCAGGAGATATTGCTGCTTGATCAATGGACTTATCTCTTTCACGTGCATCTCACATGTATAGGTTGACAAACACTGTGCTTCACATGATGGACCTGTTCCATGACTGAGTTCATTTGTCATTCTTCAAAACTTCACCTGTTCCTAGGCCAACAATACATACTCAAATACTCATTATAATCATATTTACAACAATTCCAACTCCGCTTGAAAAGCCGATAAAAATCACCCTCGGGCCCACGTGCCCGGATTTCGAAAATTTTCAAAGATAAACTTTGCCCATGACATCACGAACTCAAATATATAATTTATTCTCAATTCCATGTACAAAATTCGTGGTCAAAATCCAAATATACAAGATTCTAGATTTTTCCACCACAACCCCAATTCCTACTAATTTCCATGTTCAAATCTATATAAACTCATGTATTTAACTCAAAATTATGAAGAGAGAACTTACCCCATTATGATTGATGAAGATGGCACTCCAATGTGCTCCAAAAACCTAGTTTTTAAAGAAGACACTGCCCAGCCCCGACTTTCGCACCTGCGGTCACTTGACCGCTTCTGTGGTTCCACAGGTGTGGCCTAACTACCGCTTCTGCGGTCTTGCACCAGACCCCTCAACTCCGCATATGTGGCCCCCATCCGCTTCTGCGCCTCCACGTGCGCAGGTGTGGTCCCGCTTCTACAGAACTCGACCGCATCTGCTGTTCATGCCTCCCCCAGCAAAATCCGCTTCTACAAGTCCTTTCCCGCACCTGCGGGCTCGCACATGCACCGTCTTCACACAGTTGCGATTACACCAGATGCCCAGCTGCCTCAACCCTTCCTCAAATTCCATTTTCGATCCGTTAACCACTCGGAATCCACCCGAGGCCCCCGGGACCCCGTCCAATCACACCAACCAGTTCCAAAAGCATAATGCGGACCTGCTCGACGCTTCAAATCACATCAAACAACGCTAAAACCATGAATCACACTCCGATTCAAGCTTTATGAACTTTAGAACTTCAAACATACTCATTCGATGCCGAAACCTATCGAATCACGCCCGATTGACCTTAAATTTTGCACACAAGTCACATTTGACATTACGGACCTACTCCAACTTCCGGAATCGGATTCTGACCCCGATATCAAGAGGTCCACTTGCGGTCAAACTTCTCAAAAACCTTCAAATTTCTAACTTACGCCAAATGACTCCATAATGACCTATGGACCTCCGAATCCACTTTCGGATGCGCTCCCAATACCAGAATCACCATACGGAGCTATTCCCAAACTAGGAATCCCAAACGGACATCGATAACATTGAAATTCATTTCAACCCAAATGTATGAAATTCTTCCAAAATTTTAACTTCCACAAAAGGCGCTGAAATGCTCCCGGATCATCCAAAACCCGATCCGAACATACGTCCAAGTCTGAAATTATCATACGAACCTGCTAGAACCTTCAAATCCCGATTCTGGGGCTGTTTACTCTAAAATATAATCTTAGTCAATTCTTTCAACTTAAAGCTTTCAAAAATGAGAATTTTCTTTCCAATTCAACTCCGAACTTCCCGAAATTCAATCCCGACCATACGTACAAGTCATAATACATGAAGTAAAGCTGATCATGGCCTCAAACCGTCGAACGACACACTAGAGCTCAAAACGACCGGTCGGATCGTTACGGGTAATATGGCTCATCACCTACTATTTTACCCTCTAAAGGTCTCTTTTGACCTGACTCCTCCCTAGCTGCATACTCATCATAACCTACATCTATTGTTTTCTTACCTGATTTAACACTCTCAGTTGCAGGAACTTTAACTTTTCTCTTTCTTCTTTGCTTAGTTCTTCTTCCTCCCTAAAGGACCTATATTCCTCGTGTACATCACTAGCATAATCCTTTTCTCCTTCTTCAAATAAATCTACATGATCTGAATTAGAACTATCCTCAGTTCTAAAGCCATCTTTAGATTCAGCAGGGGCATTAGGTTCAACATGTGCAGTAGGTTTAGGGGGCAATAGGTTTGAGGGGGAGGGGTCGATTCAAGAGGGGTTCTAGCTGCATTAGATGCCCTTTCATAAGTTCCCAAACCCTCGACCAGATTCTTCCTCAAAAATAAGGAAATCTAAATAAGGGGAGTCCACTATTGGTTCATCAACCATGTACTCCACATATACATCCAACATATCTCCATATTTTAACACATGAAAAATGCCCATAATGTCCATATCCACTTTAATTTCTACAAAACCAGGATAGTTAGGTGGTCTTACATAAATCTGAGTAGATGAAGGATTGTAGCCATACTCTTTAACATAACCTAGAAACTCAAGTACATCTACACCAATATCAAGTGCAGAGGTTCTAATTCCACCTATATAATCATCCTTCGTAAATGATTTTAGCTTATCCATGGAGATTTTTTGTCCATGGAAAAATCTTACGGTAACGAGTTCAAAAGACATTTCAAAACCAACGCAAATCAAAGCACATGCAATAAGAAATTCTGTATTTTTACAGTAGCAACAACAAAAAACCCTAGAAATCGAAACCACATAGAGAAGAAGAACAAAAAGTCTAACCTTTATGAGGTCTTTTTCCTGTCCAAATAGAAGAAATATCGGGGACTCGATGATTGCTAAAAGTGACTAAACTCAGTTCCTTGCAACTCGAAGAACTCCAACAATAGGTCAAAACATAAATTTAACGACGAAATGTGCTTCAAACTAGGTTTAATAGAGGAAACATTCATTTTATCCCTTCAATTTTACTCAGGAAGAACGATTTTGAGATGGTTTAGGATTAGGGTTTTCCCATATGAAATTGGGAATTTTTACGGAGGGGGTGAAATGAAATGAAAAGGAATGAAAAGAAAAAAGGGTTTTGGCAAATATTTATTTATGTATAATTAGGTAAAATACGATTAAGTTAATTAATTATATTAATAGACTAATAACTGTTTAATACTTCATTTAACTATGTGGCATCATCTGAGGGCGTGTGTTTGCAACACACTACATACTTCTTGAGAGATGGCTTAAAATAGTGTAAAAAATTTTAGTCTGAACAAGTATAGGGTGGTATTGGAACACCCGTAAAGGTTAAGATGAAAACTCAGTTATAGGAACAAGTACGAGGTGCATCTTATGCATTTGGCCTAAATTATTTACCCCTTCATGTGACAGTCCCAATTTTGTGTTTGATAGTGGTAGATGTGCTTGGCATAACGATAATTAGTATATATTCTTTAGTTTTTTTTCTCTTCTTCTACCTTCTTTCTTCCTCGACCACATGGACATAATTATCACCTTCTCTTCTTTATGGTGAAGCCAATAAAAATTTATGGTAGATATTTAAGTGTCTGAATAAGATATAGAGAAGATGAAGATGGTTGATAAACTCAAAAGGTGGATAAAGGGTTCCACTATTTGTTGCATGGGCACCATTATGGAAGGCAAATGTCAGCCGAAGATTATAAACCGGCATCGGCGTCGAAGCTAGATTTTTGCCTAATAATTGCATTTTGACTTTAATTAAATCAAGTGGGTGAGTATTACACCCTGCAATAACAGAAGTAGTGCCTCATTCAACATATCCTTTAACATCTATGTTTCTTTCAGAAATCAAAATCGAAAATTTTAGTATTTTAGTTGAATGGAATGTAAGAGCTAAAAAGATTCAACAATTTGTTGAGCGCTAAAAAGACGTGATTAGAATATGGATCAATTTAAGAGTATCAGTTGAAATTAAAGGTCATCCCATTGGAAACCAAGCGACAAAAATAAAGACCGAAGGCTATAGATATGAAGTGTGGAATATTGGGTCTCTGAGACATATGCTGTAGGAGACGTAAAACAAGAACTAGTGTGTTGAGAACGAAGTGGAAGAATGAAAAAAAGATAAATTAAATAAGAAAATTTTAAATAATATTAGTTGGCTAGTGGTCAATTGTTGCCTTCGCTTTGGTTTTCTAATGGCACTACCTAGTGTTAGTTTTTTAATTTTCGTTTGATTTTCTGATTTGTTTGCTTGTCATTGCCCCTTCTTTTTTATCTTTCCTGAGCCGAGGGTCTACCGGAAATAGCCTTTCGACCTTTTTGAAAAGTAGGGGTAAGGTTTGCGTACACACTACCCTCCTTAGACCCTACTTGTAGGAATATACCTAGTGGCTAATTGGAAACCCGTGGACAATAAAGACTGTAAAGTAATAAATCAAAGACAAGTATATAGAGAGAGATTTATTATTTAACTTCAAACTCATGTACATAATGAACTGAAATCTCCTCTATTTATAGAAGAAAGGAAGATGCTGTGTAAGCTGCTACTGCAAGCTACCCTGTAAGCTGCTACTGCAAGCTGCTCTGTAAGCTGCTTGTAAGTTACTTGTAAGCTGCTACTGCAAGTTGCTGTGTAAGTTGCTTGTAAGCTGCTACTGTACCAGATATAGATAATCTTCTACCGGGGATAATATTTTTCCATAACGGGGTACCGAAATGATAAGTTTCTTCAGGAGGCTTATTTCCAATAGAGTACTAAATAGATAAACATATTTACGGCGGAGTCCCATATGGATAAGCTTCTTCGGGAAGCTTATTTACAATGGAGTACTAAATGAACATCCATAATATAATAGATATTTATAGAACTTACCCTTGGATGTTCATTAAAAGATAATGTGCCTCATTAAAACCTTACTAGGGAAAACCCCGTGGGAAAAAGATCTTAAAAAGAGTATACACATTTAGTAATACGCATTGCTAGGTGCCTCAATAAAAATCTTATAAGAAAAACCCCGTGGAAAAAAACCTTAGTAAGGAAATAGAGTGCATCGCGTATTTTACTCCCTCTGATGAAAACCTTGTTTCAAATTTTGAGTCTCCGCATTCCAATCTTGTATACCACCTTCTCAAAAGTTGAATTTGTAGAGAATATTATCCACCACTATTTCAAATCGATTTAAATTAATCTCATCAAACCAAGAAGCTACTGCAAGTCATTTCATTGAGTTGCTTGCAACCTGCCTGCATCAGCAGCTTGTAAAAAACTTTAATGGAGTACTAAATGGATAATTTTCTCCAGGAAGATTATCTACAGCGGAGTAATAAATGACATCCACAATAATATTTTCATAACACTTCCCCTTGGATGTTCATTATTATGTGCCTCGTTAAAACGTTACTAGGAAAAATCCCGTGGGAAAAAAATCCTAGTCAAGGAAAAAGAGTACTGTAACGACCCGACCGATTGTTTGGAGCTCTAGCGCATCGTTCAGCGGTTTGAGGCCCTAAGTAGCTTCACTTCAGGTATTATGACTTGTACGCATGGTCGGAATTGAATTCCGAAAAGTTTTTTGGAAAGAGAATTCTCATTTCGGAAGCTTAAAGTTGAAAGAATTGACTAAGATTGGATTTTTGATTAAAAGACCTCGGAATCGGGATTCGAAGGTTCCAACAGGTTTGTATGATGATTTTGGACTTGGACATATGTCCGGATCAGATTTTGGAAGATCCGGGAATGTTTCGGCACCTATTGTGGAAGTTAGCATTTTTGGAGGAATTTCATAAGTTTGGGTTAAAGTGCATTTAGTGTTATCAACGTCCGTTTGGGATTTCGAGTCTGGGAATAGCTCTGTATGGTGATTCTGGTATTGGGAGCGCGATCGGAAGTGAATTCGGAGGTCCGTGGGTCATTTTGGAGTCATTTGGCTAAAGATAGAAATTTGAAGGTTTTTGAGAAGTTTGACCGAAAGTGGAATTTTTGATATCGGGGTCGGACTCCAATTCCTGAAGTTGGAGTAGGTCCATAATGTCGAATATGACTTGTGTGCAAAATTTTAGGTCAATCGGACGTGATTTGATAGGTTTCGGCATCGAATGTAGAAGGTTGAAGTTCTAAGGTTCATAAAGTTCGAATTGGGGTGCGATTCATGATTTCGATGTTGTTTGATGTGATTTGAGGCCTCGAGCAAGTTCGTAAGGTGCTATAAGACTGGTTGGTGTGATTGGACGGTGTCACGGGGGCCCCGGGTAGATTCCGGGTGGTTAACGGATCAAACTTTGAATTTGAAGAAAAACTTAGGCAGCTGATATCTGGTGTAACCGCACCTGCGAGGTTGTGGCCGCAGGTGCGGAGCCGCAGAAACGGCCTGGGAGTCGCAAGAGCAGAATGGAGCAGCCAAGGGAAGGACCGCAGATGCAGGGCATTGGCCACATCTGCGCAAGCGCAGAAGCGAGAGAGCTGACCGCAGAAGCGGTAGCGGGGGCCGCACCTGCGTGATCGCAGAAGCGGTCAGATGACCGCAGGTGCGGAAACGCTGGAGGCACTAAGTTCTTTAAAAATCGGGATTTGGCCCATTATCCTTCATTTTCTTCTTGGTTGGGCGATTTTTGGAGCCTTTGAAGAGGAGGATTTCATCACCAAACATGAGGTAAGTTACTTCCGCCCCTTGTGAGTTAAATACATGGTATTATTACGGATTAAAGTATGGAAATTGCTAGAAACTTCGGGTTTGAGGGAAAACCTAGAAAATTGGTATTTTTGGATTTTGACCATGATTTTGGACATGAAGTTGAGAGTAAATTATATATTTGAGTTCATGAGGTTATGGGTAAAACTTTATCTTCGGAAAATTTTGGAATCTGGGCACGTGGGCCCGAGGGCGTTTTTGCCAACTTTTCGATCAGGGTTAGGAATTGTTATAAATTGGATTATTATGAGTAGTTGATCATATATTAATGGATTTGCATAATTGTTGGCTAGTTTTGGAGAGTTGTGCATCAATTTTGAGTCCTCGGAAGGGCGTGGAATGCCGGTTATGGAATTTCGGAGCGAGGTGAGTGTCCTTTCTAACCTTGTAAGAGGGAATTGCCCCATAGGTGAGTTAATTGGTTATGTGCTCCTATTTGTGGGGGCTACGTATGCACAAGGTGACGAGAGTCCGTGTGTAGCTACTATTATGCTTATGTCCGGGTAGTCTAGGACCCAAAAGCATGCTTACTTGTAATAAATGCAACCTTGTTGAAAAATTTAAAAATGCTTAAAACATATCGAACGTGTAAATGAATTTCTAAAAGACTAGATTTCATTACTTGACTTTTTAAAAGAGAACTGTGCTTTTTCCTGAATAATTTCTCCTCGATGAATTATTGATTTGACTATTGTGTGTTTATCTATTGTGAAACGGGTCGAACGCCTCGGTAGATTAAATAGATGCATCTATGGTTCGCGCCATTCGACCCTCTGGTAGTGAATAGTTTAAATATTGTTGGATCGGGCCGTACGTCCTCGGCATGATTTGCGCATGCTTGTATTGCTTGCCTTGAAATTTGTTGAAGTTGATATTGCTTCTTCCCGGCTTGAGAATATATGTATAAATGATGAGAGAGGAATTTGGGAATTTTACATAAAAGAAAGAATTGTTTACTTGCTTCGCTCTATTGAATTACAATCATGTTTATATAAATCCTCGAGTTGTCATATTATTGATGTATCATTATTGGACCACTAGTAAGCGTCGAATTCGACCTCTCGTCTCTACTTCTTCGAGATTAGACGAGATACTTACTGAGTACACATTGTTTTCGTACTCATGCTACACTTGCTGTGCATATTTGTTGCACAGGCACATGCATCTCTAGCGGCCTAGTGGGCGTAGCAGCATGGTTGACACGGAGACTTAGGTGAGCTGCACTTCTCAAGACGACCCGCAGCCAGCAGAGTCTCTTTCATATTTCCATATTTACTTTCTGTCCTATTTGTATTCCGGGCAGTTGTTGTATTATATTGTTTCCTAGAGATAGCTCATGCACTTGTGACACCGGGTTCTGGGATGTCTATGGAATTAGTCAGTATTTTGAAATTGTTAAAGATATCATTATTTATTCAGTGAAATTTATTCTTTATTGTTTAGATGTGTAAAAGAAGTGAATTCAGAAATATCTAAAACGAGAAGTCACTAGTTATTTAGTGTTGGCTTGCCTGACAATGGTGTCCGGCGCCATCACGGCCCTTAGTGGATTTTGGGTCGTGACAAGTACACTGATAATATATATTGCAAGCTGCCTCATTAAAAACCTTACCAGGAAAAACCCAGTGGGAAAAAACCTGAGTAAGGAAAAAAGAGTACAGTGCAGAGACTCGGGTATATCAGGACCAAGGAGTTCATCATCCTCCTTTGGACGTAAGAACGGATCCTTATTCACTTTAAGTGATCAAAAAAAGAATTGGTGTACTCAATGAGTGTGCTTTGTTCATGTAAAAGCATTTTAAGACCCTTTTTGTATAGGCAGATTGATGGATAAAAATCCCGTCTGCTAAATGTTCAATTTGCAGACTAAAACAAAGTTTTGTGTTTCCAAGATCTTTCATCTCAAATTCTTTCTTATTCAATTGCCTTTTGGAGCTCTTCTGGAGTTCCAACAAGATTTATGTCATCAACATAAACAGCAAGTATAACAAATTCTGATGATATTTTCTTTATAAAAATACATGGAAAAATAACATCGTTTATGTAACTTTCTTTTTGCAAGTATTCACTGAGGCGATAATACCACATACGCCCAGATTGCTTTAAACCGTACAAAGTTCTTTATAATTTGATCGAGTATATTTTTTGAGACTTTGAATTATATGCTTCAAGCATTTTAAATCCTTCAGGGATCTTCATATAGACTTAATCAAATGAATCATATAGGTTATGCCTTGCATTTAAATGGCATGACATCTCCAGGTGCCTGGACTACATGTTCGATCCTCACAATCTTTTACAATATTGTGCACTATATTATATCAAATATATCATCGACGATCATATTGTATCGGTTCCTAAGCGTCATAACTTGTTGAGATCTCATCACTTTCTTTATTTTCAGGTACCTGAACTTCTTTTGGAGTTTCATGAAATCTTATGTCATGGGCTCTTCTAGAGCTCATTTCCTCCTCATTATGATCATTTTGATCATTAGCTCCTATTTTTCAAGGATTGTTACCTTTGGAACCGATTGGTCTACCATGCTTCATGCGTACAATAAACTCTATCCTTCAGGGACTTTAATATTAATAGGAGCATTTGCAGCTGAAATATGATATTTAATTTTGGATCAGCAAATGCTTCTGCCATTTTACTTGAATTACTCTTCTAAGTGGTTAGTGATAACTCGATTCATATAGCATATTTTTCAGCTGTTTATTCCATCCCCCAAATGTTAGAAAAACTAACATATATCCCTAATCTTCTTCGGGAAACATATCTTTGTGCATTGTGGTAGAGAAATTAATCATATACCACACATCAAAAGATAGTAAAAATATTTGGTTTCTGATCCTAAACCAATTGTGAGGGGAGGACTTATCATATATTGTTGGTCTGATGCATACAAGTGCTGCTATATGCAATTAAGAGTATCTTAGACCAACACATGAAGCTTTGTTCTTATAAGCAATGGTTTAGCCATTAATAGGAGGTATTCAATGTGAAACCAGCTTGGATATAAACCAGCATTATCAAGATGAACTGTCTTGATTTTATAATGTGAAAGTTATGCTCTTAGTTGAGAAAAGCAATTTTAAATGCCAAACTGCAGGTTGACAATGAACACACATGTAACCATCTTATATATGCATCTATAAGTGGTTCACATGATAGCTGAATGAGTCCATATTCACCTTTTATATATTTCAGAATTCAGGGGTCTTAGTCCCAACTTTAGCCGGTATAACTAGGGGTGGGCATCGGTCGGTTCGGTTCGGTTATGAATATTATCGGTTTTGTCTATCGGTTATCGGTTTATAAATATGATAAACCGATAAGCAAACCGATAAGATATTGGTTATCGGTTAAACGATTATTGATCATTATCGGTTCGGTTATCGGTTTACCCGATAAGGTAAAACTAAAATTAAGAGTGCTGATATATATTACCATGGCCTTTGCCAAAGCTCACCGAGGCTGAAGTCAAGCAATTGATGGAAGTTGTAAGGCAGAACAACCCCTAAATGTTACAGTATTAACCATTTCTTTCCTTCACAATTATAATATCTCATGTCTTGTAAACTTCAGGCCGATGTGGATGGAAATAGCTCAATTGACTACACTGAATCAATTCATCACCGCCACCATGCATAAGCACAGGCTAGAAAGAGACGAAAATCTATTTACTGCATTCAGTATTTTGATAAAGATGGCAGTGGGTACGTACTATGTGTATATCCTACAAACATGAGAAATCAGATATAAACACTATAAACACTAAACAGAAAAACAAAGATGTGACAGTAACATATCGACTATTAGCAAATTCTATTATCATCAACTACACATTAACCCAAATAGAACACAATGCAGAGCTAACTAATTTACAACAAGATATCCCATTCACCAAACAGCTAGAGAATCCAATGCCACTTCAGGATTTGGTAGCAAACCAGCAACTAAAACCAATATCTGAAAGTACCACATCTTCAAACACAACATCACAGATGAAGCAGCTGACAACTTAGTAGTAGTTTGTTTTTATCAACTGACTGAATGGAAATATCAGCAGTACAACTATACGTCTACACCCCTTCCACTTTATAATTTTGTCTATTCTATAACTTAATCCACTGAACTTGTGAATGAAATGGATCTTAACTTTATTTATGTGTTTGTTCCTTATACATTCAATTTATTAAAAATTAAAAGGGTCTTAAAAAATCCATGTATTGATGCCTATTCTCTTTAGGTATTTGCAGTAGACAGTAGTCCTAAAAAAGGCAGTCAAGAGCAATACCAGAAAAGAGAAGCTTCAATTTCTTGCTACTCACATTTGATAGACGAAAAGGGGAAATTGGATACCCATATAACTACATATTTAGAAAATCATTCAAGTAAATATGCAAAAATTGATTTCTAAGGGAAGCCTAAATCAGTGTTTCTAAGATACCAAACTAAGACGAATTCAGAAATGGGATATGAAACACTGACCTTAGTGCAATGCTCTCCCGAAAAATGATAATAGAAAACTGAGTCTTGACGGGCTCAACCGTGGTTGCGTGAGTCATGAGGCGGAGAACTGGTGAGGGATTGAGCCGTGTGGCCGGTGGCGGACTGGCGGAGAACTGGTGAGGAGTGAGGACTGAGGGTGAGGGTGACAGGGAGTGAGGCGGAGAAAAAACTGAGAAAGAGAAATTGAACCATGTATATGAAACCCTAGTATGTATATACTTAAGGGTAAATTAGTTAATTAGTAAACCCTTATTGATTTATCGGTTTACCCAATAACAGAATTGCTAACCGAGCCCGAACCGATAACCCAATTAAAAAAAATTACCCGTTACCGAACCGTTAACCCGATAACCCAATAACTAATTAACGGTTCGGGTTATCGGTTTTATCCGATATATGCCTACCCCTAGGTATAACCAATTTATTATGAGAACAAGTAGCACAAGAGAACTCTTGAAGAATCTTCTGGTTCTTCAGTATATGCTTATCAGAATTCTCAAATAGCTCATTTAAAAATGGCAAATGAGAACTTCAAGTTTATCATGTCATGTGTTATCTCTTAGTAAACTTCTAGTTTACTATGGCATAAACTTTTGCATTAGTAAACTTCTGGTCTACAATGATACATGATGTAGTACAAATTGAAGAATAAGGCGGGTAACTTTTCATATACATACTATTTTACCTCCTATGATTGTGGAAACGTGAAGATTTTCAATATTCCAATCATTTGTAGTCTCAATATGATATCCAGTTGTATTAGTAAACTTCGGGTTTACTACAACATATGTTTTGACCACAATCATATAATATGAATGACAATTTGCATATAAGCTCTTCGGGAGCCTTCAATTTATTTTCCACAATCAAATATTATTCAGATACTACTGGTATCATGTGTCTTCTAGACAAACAATTAGCTCTTCAGGAGCTTTTGATAAATTTTGTACTACCAAATAGTGCTCAGACACTTCTGGTGTCGTGAGAGAAAATCTTAATCAAATTAATAAAGACAATTCTAAATTTATAAATGTAAGAAATTAAAAATTTCAGTATTTTTACCACCAACTTTATGACAAATATCTCCTTCAGGGAGAAACGCCATTAACATCTGAATATTTTATATCAAAGCGGTAACCACATAGTCATTACATCCTTCAGGGAAAGATACACGAGTTGTTATCGGGGAACTCGATGACTAACCATAACATATTAATGTGGTTGTAGTAGAAAGCATTCTACAGGAATACTTTTGCCTTGGAATGATATTTAATAAAATTTTTCAAGATATTTTACGTACAACGGGTACGTGCGATAATGATTTATGCCACAAAAACAAGATTTATATCCTTTGTTATTCTACCTCTTCAAGAGGTGAGTTGTGGTATTTCTTCATCCACTCCAGGGAATGAAAATGTGCTTCAAAAATAGCTTTGAATAGCTTATTATTTTGTTTAAGCACAGAAAGACACAGTTTCATAATATTTTCCTGCTTCAGGAGAAAATTTCAGTTGTGTTACTTCTTCAGGAGTAAATTTAAAATACAAAATATTGAGTATATATTCCCTCAATCATATTACCTCTTCTGGAGGTGAATTGTAATATATTCACATCAAAAGCGCGTTCATATTTACGAGCTTTATCAATATTGTCACATTCACTTCAGGAATGAATTAATATTTATCAAAGTTCTCATCTTTCAAGGAACGGAACATAATTATTTGAACGTGCATTAATCACACCAAATTGTGTGACGGATTAGAACCTCTTTTAAGATATTGCTACTTCAGGAGCAAATCGAGGCATGCAAGTAATATAGAGAAATTTTCTCTAACTTATCTTCAATTATAACCATAGAAAGCCTAAATTATCACTTCTGTTGGTTATAGGCATATACCACTTCTGGTGGTTAACAAAATCTAGTTACGATGAGATATAACATAACCACTTCTGGCGGTTATATATTTCTTTCAAACTCTGCTGGAGTTTAAGTGGATCTAACAATGTTATCCACTTTATAATCCTTTATTAAGATAATCAGGATGAAGAAAATAAATACCAAAATAGATACTGTATACGTAGCATATAACCAAGCAAGCAATGATAAACATATTAAATATAAGTAAAAGACTCAAATTACTTTACACAAATTTGGCCACTCTAGATGTAAGTGATATCCACATCTCTACCGCCAAGAAGAAAAGCTCACCACCTCAAGGATATAATCTGTCTTGTGATGCTCAGAATGAACAAGATCTAACCACGGACCTAAGAGTGTCGCCTTACATCGGAGATGAACATTGAAATATAAATTAAATTCGAAGTAAGTGCTTAAAATGGCAGAGTCTCGACGTATTATAAAATAAAGACTGTAAAGTAATAAATCAAAGACAAGTATATAGAGAGAGATTTATTATTCAACTTCAAAGTCATGTACATAATGAACTGAAATCTCCTCTATTTATAGAAGAAAGGAAGATGTTGTGTAAGCTGCTACTGCAAGCTCCTGTGTAAGCTGCTACTGCAAGCTGCTCTGTAAGCTGCTTTTAAGTTGCTTGTAAGCTGCTACTGCAAGCTGCTGTGCAAATTGCTTGTAAGCTGCTACTGCAAGCTGCTGTGTAAGCTGCTTGTAAGTTGCTTGTAAGTTGTTACTGTACCAGATATAGATAATTTCTACCGGGGATAATATTTTTCCATAACGAGGTACCGAATTGATAAGCTTATTCAGGAGACTTATTTCCAATAGAGTACTAAATAGATAAATATATTTACGGCGGAGTTCCATATGAATAAACTTATTCAGGAAGCTTATTTATAGCAAAGTACTAAATGAACATATTTATAACAATAGAGAGAAAGTCTTTCTTATTTCTCAAGTGCATTTAAATTAATATTTGTGAACGGATGCAAGTGGAAATTCACATTCTATTTCATTAGCAACAGAAAAACACATGACAAGATGAAAAATGGTTCGTGGCTGAGACGTGGAGCTAAACGTCGCCGTATGACAACAACCGACTCTTCATTTCTCTTCTGTTCCTTTCGGTTTGTGTTCAATACTACTGGTTTCTGATGATCGCCAGTAGATACATACACTCGTCATTCTCACCTTCTCCGAATTCACCAACCTAGGGTTTTCGAACTCTCTGGATTCTTCCGTGCAATTTCTAGAAACTTCGTCAAATGGAATCACTCTGTTTCCACGACGGCAACATCACTGACTTGATCAACAAACGATCCCTCCACGTTCGCCATGTACGCCTAAATTCTCATCTCCTCATTCAGTTATCTGTTTGTATTTTGAAATTTCGTCAGTTTGCTATGAGTTTTTGTTCTATGTAATATTTACGTTATGATGATGCCATAAGCTATGATTATTTATTGTAGGTTCAGTTAGTTAAGTGAATAATTGTGCCTTGTAACGTGAGGAAAGGAAATACTGGTGGTGTAAAGTTTACCACATTCTGAGTGTAATTCGAACTTTCTAGCTAAGGTTCCAGCGGATGAAATGTTGAGTTTCATTGAACAATGATCACTGATTGCTCATGCCTTCACTTATATTGGACAATCTCTTGTATGATATTATAATAGGAACACCTATAACTATAAGGATGGCCTATTAGTGACTGTCGTGGTTGCCCTCACTAGCCCAACTTGATTTTGAAAGGGAAGGGAGAAACTTTATATTCGTTGTTTAGTATTTAATTTCGGAATAGCAGAGCAATGATACTAAATTGTGCTGGCAAGAAACAAAAACATACACAAATGCATATGAGAAAGTATTTATGCCGTGCTAATGGCAAATATCAGACTAGTTGTGACAGATTGAACAGATTATGACACCCTAGAAATACTTGTCAGAAAAAATGGGTACCCTGAAAATGTTTCATAGTGTTTCTGAAGCAGCTTCGATTGAATCAAGTAAGCCACCCCTAGAAGGCCTCGTGTTGGCATTTAAACCCTAAGTGTTTGTAATAGCAATCTACCTTTTTCATAAATCAAATCCAAGCTCTGGTTAAAGCCCTTACTAGTGGTCAGTATTAGGGGTCGTTTGGTAGGAGGTATTAGAGAAATAATGCAAGCATTAGCTCTACTTGCATTAGCTCTGTGCATTACTAATACCTTGTTTGATATATTTTTTCAACCTGTGAATAACTAATGTTTGTATTAGTTATACATCATACTTGATATTATCCTGTGTATAAGTAATGCATACAAAACCATGACATTAGTAATCCATGGCTATTAATGCATGCATTAGTATGGTTAAAGACAAAATTATCCTTAAAGTCCCTTAAAGCTAGAGAATATGTGGGGCATTTTTGTAAATAACTATTATTCTTAAAAATTATGCAATGCATTACAATTTTTAATACACCACACCAAACAGTAGATAAGACATAATATCTGCATAACTAATGCTTGCATTACTAACTCATGCATTACTAATCCCTGCATTATTAATACACTTTATTCCGCACTATTCTTATACACCCGACCAAACGACCCCTTAGAGTTCATGCCCGTGGTACAAAGGAAAATGTTTAACATAGAATTAATTTTTGTTTTATTTTTACTGTTTGGTCTGATGTAAAAGTTGGTGACATTTCATAAATCACACAAGGTATAGGATGACGTATGAAGATAATACTTTTGACAATGTTTTCGACTATTAAAGTACTACATACTACAATGTCGAAGTTAGAATGAAGTAAGTGCTTTGATTATGAGTTGAGATATTTGTAAAGGAAAATGACTTTTGTTCATAAGAGGGAAATCACTTTTCTTTTTTTTTTTTAGTGGAAAATATTTTGTTAGAGAAAACATTTCGAAAATTGAAGGTAATCAAACACGGAAATTGTTTACGTTGAAGAAAATATTTCTATCAAACAAACTCACTTGTATGTGCCGTATGAATTAAGCAATTACTGGGTTCGATTGGTTCTCTTCTCTTTCCGAACTTTTAGCATGTTATCTCTCTTTTCTACGTATTTTTAGATCTTCTTTGATGATTCCTACTCATACTGTTTTAATCTTCACCAATTTTAATCAGCGAGAAATGATTCTTCTTTTTCTAAAATATGTACTCATGCATTCCAAGCCAAAAGTATTGTAAAGAAGAGCACAAGTAGCTCTAAATAATTATATCAGTTATGAAAATGGGAATAAGAAATGATAAACGCAAACCCTCATTTTATTCATCGTGTTCGTTACTACTTTTCGAAAAAGAAGAAGAAATAAGTTGAAAAATTAACACACGAGAACTATTTCCTGCCGACTAAAAATCTGAAATAAATAAGTGAAGGGCAAATGTATTTGCTTTTCTTACTCAAACCAATGTTGTTAGATTTTGAGAGTTGCAAGACAAAACCATCACAAGAGCTTAGAGCTTTGATTTGACTTTTGGGCAGTTACACTTTGGTTAGTCTTTTTTGAAATTTTATCAAATGCTTTTACAGCCATCGGAAATATCTTTCTTCTTTGTTTCCTATATGTGAGACCAGCAAAGTTCCCAGTCCCTTAGTAATTTGGATTACTAATAAGGTTCTCTCTGGTGTTTTTAAACTCATTACATTTCTGCATATTTCGTCTCATCACTATATTCTGCTTGGGTTCTTATTCATTATAGGACTCCGGTCATGGATTGCAGATGCACTCCTCTTTGGTGGAAAGAATGGCCTTAGAAAGAGAATTGGAGGTGAGTGCGTTAATGAGTACAACACTACTGCACATACCATTAAGGTTTTTATCTCATAGTATCTTTTATCTGACATAATCTGATTCAAAGTTGGGTATCTCTCTGTCGAGAGTCGGGTTAAAGATAAACATATTTGTTTTCATCTTTTTTATTGCAAATGACAGTCATTAAAACCCTCTTCCTATTTTACTGGAGATCAACTAGTTAAGGTTGTCAATTATTTACCTTTTTTCTGAAGTGCAGCCCATGTAAGTGGTATTCTTTCCTTTACATAAATAGGTGCATCATGTAGACATTTTTTTCTTATTTATGGATTGCAATAAAGTTTATGCTTGTAGAACCTAGATCAGAATACAAATTTTAATATTTCAAGATTCTAGAACATTATGTGAAATGATTGTGGTCAAAATTGCACCTTACTTGCAAACACATCATCAAAAAAATGACTCACTTTGATGTGTTGAGTTGGTTGGGGAGTAGGTTAATAAATTTTTTGAAGTGTGAAACATTGACGCAGTTGAAAGAGATATCACATCAAGTTTGAAATAGTATAAAGTAGAAGTGTTGGATAGGGAAATTAGTATTTCTGACGAATGGTTCTAGTAAAATGTATTCAGAAATGCTTCCGAAGAAACACATTTTCATAAGCAAACCATTGTGTAGCTGTATTATAATTCCTTCCACACATTAGCAATAAAGTTCTGATCCTCCATTTCTTTCATGCTTTGTAATTAAATTTACACTGTTCAATAGAAATTGTATAATAATAGACCTAACCTTGAATTTCATAATAAGAAAGGGGGTATTCGATCCAGACATGAAATGCTGCGTACATGCAAAGGATATGTCTGCTTCTGGTTCTCAATGTATGTGAAGAGAATTGGACACATCAAAGGCATATAGGTGGTGTCTGAGTGTCCATGTGTCAGACGGTTAAACCCGCTAAGAAATGCTGTTAGTTCTCCATTGGACTTCTGTTTGGTGGTACTTTGTTGCCTCATGGATATATATGTCTGTGCTCACAGTCTCAAGGGTTTGTTCATTGTTTAACAGGGGCATCAGGGTTGTGTGAATGCGATAGCTTGGAACTCTAAAGGCTCGCTTTTGATATCTGGATCAGATGATACAAGAGTATGATACTCTCTACTCCTCGTTGCTCCCTTATTCTTCTATTTTAGATGAACTGTTAAAAGCTTCTCAATGTGATAGCTGGGTCGGCTTTAGAGTCTGCAAGATAGCCAGATATAAGAACTGACAAGGACCACATACTTGTATATATGTTCTTAATATTTATTCCACCCTGTCAAGTAGACAGATTGTTGTTGATTAGTGGTCATTTGAAACTCTTTAGTATGTTTTATATTGATCGTTTTTGTACGTAGTTTTCTTGTGAGAGGCTCAAGTCTATTCCCATTCTTTTTCCAAAGTGCGAAAACATAGGTGTTTGACTTGGACAGACAGAGAAGTTTTATTTAGTGTTTCACATGAGCGCAGGGACGAGGATGGGGATGGGGGACTTCGTAAGTTGTTTTAGCTGTGGATTTATTGCCTGCTGAATACCTTTTATGATGTCTTTGATGATTCTGCTCATTATGACGTTTGCATAATACAACGAAGTGGGAAAAGACTGTCAACAAAAACCTTGAGATTTATTTGTTATTTTGTTCCATGGGTTAGATGTGATCCAGTGAGGGTTGTGACTCAAAAAGTGTTGAGTCAAGGAGTCACATCTGCATTTTGATACAGTTTAGTCAGCATATAAGTCGGTCTTTCCATGGAAAGATGTTTCAACGATAACAAACCCAATGAAAGTGAAATCCCACAAGTGGGGTCCGGGGAGGGTAGCATGTACGCCGACCTTTCCCCTATCTTTAAAGATAGAGAGACTGTTTTCGATAAACCCTCGGCTCAAGAAAACATAGTTAGAACATTGTTGAAAAGAAATGCAGTAATGGAGAAGTGGAAAAGAAGTACCAGTAGATACAACAAGATGCAAGAACAACAGCAAGATAATAAGATAACCGAAGCAAAAGAATAATCGGTAGTAATAGAAATCTAACTACAAGCAAGTATGAGAATAATATTAATGCTACAGATACGGAAAAGAAATATGCTCGACTATTTACTAACCATTTACCCTAATTTTCGTCCTCCACACCCTCCTATCAAGGGCCAACCTCTCACACCTTCTTACTGGGGCAAATGTGTATCTCTTCACATGCCCGAAGCATCTCAGCTTCGCTTCCCGCATCTTGTCCACCACGGAGGACACTCTTACCTTGTCCCAAATATCTTTATTCCTAATCTTTTCTCTCCTAATATACATACACATCCATTTCAACATCCTGATTTTCGCTACTTTCATCTTCTGGACATAGGAGTTCTTTGACTAGCCAACATTCCGCCCAATATAACATAGTACGCGTAACAACCAACTTACCTTTAAGTCTCGGTGGTACATTCTTATCATACAAGAAACCAGATGCAAGCCTCCATTTCATCCACCCCGCTTCAATACGATGTGCGACGTCATCGTTGATTTCATCATTACCTTGGATTATCGACCTATGATACTTGAAACTTTCTTTCTTCGGGATGGCTTGTGTATCAAACTTGACTTCCAAACCAGCCTCATGAGTTACGTCACTAAACCTACATTCTAAGTATTCTGTCTTAATCTTACTCAACTAATTTAGAACCCATATAGGGTCTGTCTCCAAACTTCTAGCCTAGTGTTAACACCGTCTCGTGTTTTGTACAATATTTCGTATGTTCAGTTGCTTTAACATTTTTTTTTGTAATAGTTTAAGTTTGCTAAGCTACCATAGGAGCATCCATGGTTTGCTTTGTAATGTTGATATTGCAAGAAGGGGAGCTTTGGTGTAACTGGTAACGCTGCTTCCATGTGACAAGGAGGTCACTGGTTCGAGCCGTGGAAACAGCCTCTTGCAGAAATGCAGGGTAAGGCTGCATACAATAGACCCTTGTGGTCCGGCCCTTCCACGGACCCCGCACATAACAGGAGCTTAGTGCACCGGGCTGCCCTTAATGTCGATATTGCAAGTCCCTAGTGGCAGCACATCTAGTTGTTTGAGGCAATTGTTAGGGAGACGCTTCAAATATCGTTCTTTGACTGTTTGTTAAATCATATTGTTATTATAGACTTTCTTCGGACTGTTTTCCTTCTGTCTCTGATTGTGATTGATTCACATTAAAGAGAGATATCAAACTTTCTTCTGTACATTTGTACCTTAAGAATATGGGTTTTTGGGAAAATAATTTCTTGCTTTGTTTTAAATCAGTTTGAGCTCCACTGACTGTAGAAGCAACCCGCTTATCTGAGGTCCATATTATAAATAATCAAATATAGCTTGATATCCGTAATGGGCTTCTTGAATCAATCTGTTTATTTTAGCCAGTTTGACTGCTGATGTGTTGATTACTAATGTTATAAACAATAGCTGCAGACTTCAGATGAACCATTTCAGATCAAATGGTCTTTATTTCTCTTGATCATTTAGAAAATCGGCATTCAAATAGCAGCCCAGGGCTAAGCCTCCTTTCTAACAACGTGGTGGTGACTTGCTTTTGAAATCTTTTCCTTTCAATCATGATCCTCTACCTGGTAGAGAGTGGCATGTCCTCTGAGGAATTTGTATTGTGGTGATCTAAAGTGAGAAGGGCATTTACTAATATTTTTCTGGCATCAACATAAAAACTCACTTTATGGCTATATGCCCTGATCCACTTTACTTGTTGCTATTCCCTTGGGAAAAGGGAAAGCTATTCTTGCCATGGATTGCAAAATTTGGTGGATAGGTGATACAAAACATTGCTCAACAAGCCGTGAGATTTGTTTCTTTATTCGTATCTTTTAGGATGAGTACTAACCTTCTTCACTTGGTAATTCTTTGTTTCTGGTGTGTCGTTCATAGTTCTCCTCCGAGATGGATGATCCATCTTTGTGTTCATCCAATAACTTGCAAATGGCACTCATAATAAGCAACAAAATTCAACCTTATCAAAAAAAATAAGCAACAAAATTCAAATAACTGCATACACAAGCTTTGCTCCTTGTGATGTTATGGCTACTGGATGATCCTGAATCTTTGAAATTGAGGACCTCCATGAATTGTGCTGTAACAATTATTTGGAGTTTTGGTCACGCATGAAAACAGTTAGGGTTGACATGAATATATTCCTGTGAAGGGAGGCTAAGAATTTGAGATAGAGAATTATCCTATTCTTCAAATCTAGAGATGATTGAATAAAAGAAAGTTTTATATAAACTTAAACTTAAGATGGAATGTAAATCTTCAGAGATGCTTTGTTACATCTACTTTAAATGAAGAGCTATTACTGACACAAAAAAGAAATCAAAGCAAGAGCTATTACTTGTAGATGGAACAGTTTGTCGAAGAGCTGGTTGAGAATCTTGTGAGCAATTGTTCACAATTTCTTTTGCACTTTGCAGGTTATTTTTGTTGCCCCTTAGTTTATGGTTACTGTATCTGTATTCCATTCCCTGGGTCAGTTGATATTTGGCATCTTGTGTTTGTTCACTAAAATCTGAGTGGAAAAATTTACTTTATTTGATGCAGATGAATATCTGGAGTTATTCAAGCTGCAAACTTTTGCATTCCATTGAGACCGGTCACACTGCCAACATATTCTGCACGAAGTTTGTTCCAGAAACTTCAGATGAGCTAGTCGTTTCTGGAGCAGGAGATGCTGAAGTAGTTTATTGATACACCAAACCTTTGTGTGTTTTTATAACGATGCTGTTCACTTGCCTTGAGTGGGTTTTTCAGAAATTAATGCTCTCTTTATATTACTTTATATGGCAGGTTCGTCTTTTTCATTTGTCTCATCTAAAGGGAAGAGGTGCTGAAGACGGTGCTTTGACTCCGTCCGCTCTATTTCAGTGTCATACTAGGAGGGTTAAGAAAATAGCTGTAGGTGTTCAGGCAGCGGGGAAACATCCTTTTAATTGATAATCAAGTATTTGTGGATTTTATTTCCTTTCTATTTATAGTATATGCTGCTGTCTCTAATTATAGGTCGAAGTTGGGAATCCTCATGTAGTATGGAGTGCTAGTGAAGATGGGACAGTGAGGCAGCATGACTTACGGGAGGGTGCGTCTTGTCCCCCAGCTGGTTCTTCTCGTCAAGAATGCCGTAATATACTTGTTAGTCCTACTCACTCTGCGTTGTGCTGAATTATATTTCCTGCTTCACCCAAAGGCTAAAGACCCCTATCTCTCTTATAAGAAGATCAAGTTACAGCTGCCTCATCAATGAGTGTTTTTGTTCTCACTTTGTTGTGACATCATCATAAAGTGCTTTGGTTATACTTTTTTGTAATTTGGCCAAAGGCAACTGTGTTTGGTGCTCTAATAGTTTTTCCTTGGCTAACCTGAAGCTTTAGCTGCCAACTCAAAAAGTTTTACTTCCTCCATTCCAATTTATGTGAACTCATTTGACTGGGCACGGAGTTTAAGAAAAGAGAAAAGATCTTTGAACTTGTGGTATAAATTGAGGCACTTTTTGTGTGGCTATAAATCATTGCATAAAGGTAAATTATTTCCAAATAGGGAAAGGGGTCATTCTTTTTGGCACGGACTAAAAAGGAAATATGTTCACATAAATTGAAACGGAGGGAGTATATGATTAATATTGATTTTTACATTTGTTGTATAAACATAACTGTAACTTTTTGAAGACTTTGATTCTTTCTCGAGTGGTTGATTTTAATGTTTCCAAATAGTCGATCTGCATTTGTAGTCAAGCGAGTTGATATGAATGTTAAGAACTTTGATTTAAGCTGTGATGTATCTAAACAGTTTGCATTTCGATATGTTTGGCCCGTGATGACAGCTTGACTTACGCTGTGGAGCTAAGAAATCATTAACTGATCCTCCGAAACAGTTGTTTGCTCTGAAGTCGTGTGATATTAGCTCCACAAGGCCTCATTTGCTCCTTGTTGGTGGAAGGTGTAGTTGTCTTTACTAGTTTATTGCAAAGGGTATATTTCAGGCCGTCCTGCTGGTTTTCTAATCTGCTATTTAATTTTTGCAGTGATGCTTTTGCTCGGTTGTATGATAGGAGAATGCTGCCTCCATTATCCTCGAGTCAAAAAAAGCTGCCACCTCCACCTTGTGTCAGCTACTTCTGCCCAATGCATCTTTCTGATCGTGTTAGTTTCAGTTTCAGTTTCAGTTTCTGCATTATCTCACTTTAGAGTCTCCCCAGACCCCACTAGTGGGATCCTACTGGGTTGTTGTTGTTGTCACTTTAGAGTCTGCTAACTGTTTTGCTAGCTAGAGTTTCTATTATTTCTTTATCATTAGAGGTAGAGTGGTTTTAGTAGATCATCGGGAACACCTCATCTCTTTTTGCACTTTGCAGCTGCTTGCACTGAAGGTGTCCTCCTTGTAACCTTCTTCTGACTTCATACAACAAGAAATCATTGAGAAGTTCTTGCAAGGAACTTGTGTAGTCCACTACATGCTATATTGTCAATCCTGTAGTTGGAATTGGATATCAATGAACTGTCTAGTGGATTTTTTTGGTAGAGGGAGAAAACAAGGGGAGGGGGTCCTGAATAGGATCAAATGTTTTTTTCTGCAAAACATGACTACATTAGAATTTGACTAATCCAAAGAGGGTAATCCACTTCTGACATGGTTTTTCGTTGCTGCCAACCATCTTAAAATTTAATTACGGTTACATGGTCCATCTGTGGTGTGTGTGTGTGTTTGTAAACTGCAATCAACAACACTGGAAAAGGAGGGACTGGAAAAGTAGCTCACTTTAAAGAAAGTGAGCTACTCCACTTTATCATGGCCATGTAATAGTAGCGTACTAGATTAGTGCAGCTGTGGCTGAATTTTACAGTGGATATCTATTTCTATAGAATTTCTTGCCATGTAAAGTTAGTTTTACATCCATTTAATAGCAACTCTTCTTAGTTCTCTCTCTGTGTGTGTGTGTCACACACATACATATCGTATATTAGTCTTGCTGTAAGTCTGTAACCCATCACTGCTTATTTTCCTAAGTGATTGTAGCATATCACGTGGCTTCGGAAATGGAAGCTAATGAATTTTTCTCTTTTTCCTCAGGGACGTTCCAGCTTGCATCTGACTCATGTCGCATTTAGTCCCAACGGAGAGGAGGTTTTGCTTAGCTACAGTGGAGAACATGTATACTTGATGGATGTGAATCCTGGTACATAGCTTCCGTTGTATTCTATCTTACAATCGGTAACTTTGTTATTGATTCTGTTTTCACTTTCCTCTGCCACCTCATATGGTTGTGCTCCTTGTGCCTTCAGTTTCTGGAATCCCTTGAAACCTGTGATGAATCTAACTTGTGCAGTATTAGCTATAGTGGGTTCGAGGACAGTACTTGAGGAATTCTGTTAGAGACTTCACGTATTGAGTATTCAATTATTATACTATGTTTTTTCTGCTGCTCTCCCTCGTGTTGTTGAAGCCAACTTTAATTAGCGTTTTAACAAGTTTGAAAGATAAGCAATATGGAGGAAAGAAGAAAAGAAAGAAGATGTAGGTTTGTTGATAAGGTATGATAATGAAGAACATACTAATAGTATTATAAAATAAGCACACGATATTTCTGGGTCTTCTTATGTGTAATTAATGCGATCTTACGTTTTTTCTGTACCATCGGGGTAGCACAGAGCACTTTGTGCACGGGGAAGCTTGTTTTTATATCAGTGACATCTGTTAGTTACTCATTAAGTTGCTCTTCATCCTTGTCAAGGTGGCGACCTCATTGAGGGAGAGCAAAATTTATTGTAGTTGGCTTCTTTTGATTGTTTGTTGATGGTGGTCTTCTTTTGGTAAGTGGTCCCCTGACCTCGGGATCAGTGTACTTGTATTTTTACACAGTCTTTGTCCACATTCATTTAAGTATCTGATTTGTTAGAAAAACTGTAACTCTTCGTGAATGAGCGCCCGTGCCAGATATACTGGGTGTTGTTCAAGGTTAATTGACAAATGATTTTATCCCTGTCAACTTGCTTCAAGTGCTTGGTCCACGTGCATGTGATATTCGAAAGTGACTGTGAGTTGAAAGTAACTTGATTCACTACCTGCTGAGATATTACATTCTTTGTGCTTGAAAGCTTAAGATAAATCATACTTGAATCTGGTTATGTTACTGTCTTATGATTGATGAATTTTTTATTGGTTGTAGCACATGGAGGTTCTATGCCGTATACTTCAGGAGATGCGTCAAACCTGATGAATTTTGCTCCCTTGCTCAATGGAATCGAATTGCAATCATCAGTTAGTGGAATCTTTGTAAACAGTTCTTCATCGAAAAGAATTCCAGCTACCAAGGTTATTCTTCCTTCTCTTTACCACTCCCATGATCTCCTGCTTCCTGGCCCAAGTGATAAAAAATTGCATTTTGCTTTCTCTTGCTTTAGGATGACAAATCATAATCATCGTTTTTTCCTTCTCCAGCAGCTAGAAAAATGCAAAAAATTGATTCAGATGGCAATGAAGTCTTTGAAAGAAGATTCCAACTTTTATTATGGGATAGAAGCTTGTAATGAAGTCTTGGACGGTTGCAGGGATGACGTTGGTCCCCTTCTAACCTTCGAATGTTTATGCACTCGTGCAGCAATATTGCTCAAGGTGTCTGAAGTCAGACAATTTCCTTCTTGTACTGCGTTAATGCTTAATTAAGGATAGTATACCTAATTTAAAAAATCTTTGGCCTTTTATCAGAGGAAGTGGAAAAATGATGCACATATGGCTATAAGAGATTGTCATAGAGCTAGAAAGCTCAATTCATCTTCCTTTAGGCCTCTTCTTTTGATCGCTGATGCTCTTTCACAGGTATGTTATTCAGTGTTTGTAGGATTCTGTGGCTTAAATTTTGTTGTTCATATGCTGGATAGAAGTAAGCGCCCAATTCCCATGTGGGCATTTGTGCTCCTCCCTCCATTCATGGTCGCAGTCCTCTTAGCCATATGGTTTTTCTTGCTTGGTTGTAATCGTCCTTCTCTCTCATTTCTTTTTCCAATATCGCATTGGAGTATCAATTATCAGTGAGAAATTCCAAAGGTGATTGTGCATCATATTTATGATGTACTCAAAATTTAAGGCGATGTATATGCTTTTAGTCATATTTTAACTCATACTGTGATATGGTATCAAAATCATTTGAAGTTTTAGGATTCTCTTTAGAATAAGTTTTTCTTCTCAGACATGAAATAACTTGGGAAAAGTGGATTTTACCAGTCATTCTTATTAGTACACCGTGTAAATGGTTTAGATACTTTTGCTAACGTTATTTTAGTTAAGTTTATGATTAATGTTTCTAGCACTTGATAATTTCTCGCCTCCCAAGAATGTTAATTTTTTTTATAAGGTCGAGAATGTTACTTATTAGCTTACTAAAAAAAGAATGTTAATTATTAATACTATTTTAGGAAATAAGTCTCCCTTGGTTTGGTTTCAAATATGCACTAATCCTCCGTATTATATACCTTTGATCTAATTAGGTATTGTTTGTTGCTATCCATACCTACATATATATTTGCAGACTAGGATAGTGGGTAATTGATTATTTATCTGATTTTGCATTTAGCACTTGATTAGTTACTGATATTATCTGCAGTTGGGTAAACATAAAGAAGCATTGGAGTTCGCTATTGGCGCTCAATCCTTGGCTCCATCTGATTCTGAAGTTGCCCTAAAGGTGGAGAGTATAAAAGATCATATCACTGCAGGTCAGTGACTTACATATTGAGCCTGCGATTTTAGTAGTTTCTTGCCTCAAACAAAAAATGTTTAGCTGGTATCAGTGCCAGCTCTATCAAAATCCTATTGAATTACTAGACTACTGCTGAGTATATTCTAGTTTTTTAATCTTTCATTTCCCTTTCCCAATACTTCTGTAATCTTGTTTGTAGTTTTCCTTATCCATGACTAGCTGATGAGTTATTGAAGACCCTATTGAGCACCATGAGTTTACCGGGTTTTCCTAATTATATTATTTTACCACCACCATAAGGACTATGTTCATGTTTTCCTGTCTGTGCTGCTGTTTTCGGTCCTCTGGGAATCACTGCTCCCTTCAACTCGATGTCAATTTTGTTCTTGTGTGTCACTTTCTGATTAATCTTTCAGGTCTCTTATTATAGCTTCAATGTCAAAATGATTTTTGTAGTTATTTCTATGGATGGAATATAGCTGTAGAGAACTCAATATTGTTGAGGATTCGAGATTCATTTCACTCGAGCTTATTCTTGTCAGGAATGCTAATTCATATTCATGCTTTAATGCGTACCAACAATATTCCTGGATTTACAGCTGAAGCAGACAAAGCAAATAAGGCAAATGGAGGAGAATCTAGGTCAGATCCTCGGGCAGGAAGAGTATTATCTCTAAGTGACATACTTTATCGTTCGGACGCAAACAGTGATGCATCGCAAGATGGTCCCAGGTCTGAAAGAGATGATTCTGATGATGACGAGGAGTTAGAATTGGCTTTTGAAACATCAATATCCGGTGATGAAGGACGGGATGTTGATCTCGATGTCCTCCATGGAAGTTTGAACTTAAGAATTCATAGGAGAGGCGATTCCACTGGGGAGACTGGACGAGCAAATGGTGCTAGTGGTTCGCCAACCTCGAGTCAAAAAGAGAAAGCAGCTTACAAGGTTTTTGCTTGAATGTTGTTTTTCAGTGCTGTAGAGTCCCTCTTTATTTATTCTCTGGATTCAGAAAAGATGTTCTTTTCTCTATCCTTTTACTGTGATGTGTTTGCTTTGATATGCTTGTGCATGTTTGTGCTTTGTTGAGGCTTTTTGTCTATTGAGTTCATGAGTATAACAATGGTTCTGCATATGATATTAAACTCTATATCTTTAACTGCTGGTTAGGTTGTTTTTACCTGATTAGTATCTCTTTTTCTTTAATTCCAGAAGAGTTAATCTAAGCCAAAAGTCCCTAATTTCATCTCGAATCTCTTTCCGGCAACTGGTTTTATACTTTGAATTGTATTCTGAGTCTCAAAGCATAACACTGCTCTTGGTGGCTGGTCTGGCCGTCTGGGTGGATTGTGAGTGATGACTTGCTGGTTTCTGTTGCTTATGAATTCCCCTGCTCCAATGCTTGGATATGTCCAACAGATAGTTCACATAATTTGCCCATACTCCTATGGAACTGAATTTTATTTGCTTGCTTGACCAAAAGTTTTGAGGTTTTTTATTTAAATTTCAAAGGTATCATAGGTTTTAGAAGGTGAGCTGAAGTGTGAAAAGTGATACAAATAATCAGATACATCCAATTCATCACAGTAATTGTCTTTGACATACCATCGTGTAGACTGCTTATTGAGTTGTGGAATTGTAGTTGGGTGACACGAGTTTCATTTGTTAAGAAGTGTCACAATACTCGTACTGCAGACCGACTACTAATTTGCAGAATAGTAGGCAGTCTTGGATTTAATTTGTTAAAAAGGATGTCAATATGCTCAGGAAAGCCAAATTTTCTAAAAGTTGAACATCTCTTGCTCAGAGAAGTTTCTTCCCCCTTGTTATCTGGATGCCTGCACAGCTTATCTTTCAATATCAAGTTTGTTTCCTTGTTTAAACAGTGTTCTTTTTTGTTCTCTCAAATTATATTGCAGCCTGAAGTAGTGATAGATATGAAGCAAAGATATATTGGTCATTGCAACGTAGGCACTGATATAAAACAGGCGAGCTTTCTTGGAGAACGAGGTATATTCAACTTTTTTAATGGTTTCCATGCATATATTCATGATTATCCTGAAATATTATCTGGTAATTATAGTTGAGTAGAAGAACTGCCTTTCATCGGCTTTGTTCCCCTGTAATCTCTTTCAGAAGGATCTCTGTTAAACTAAGAAATTAAGCCTACGTAGACGTCAAAGTCAATTGGTCTATGTGTGACACTGATGATGGTTGAAGGTGTTAAAAGAGGATGCACGTAGAAGGAAATTTGTGTCAAAAGACCAATCTCTAGGAATCCACGTGGATTTGGCTATATGCAAGCAAAAGATCCATATAGTTGATAAGAGATTAACGGCTTAGTGATGTACATGAGCAGACACTCTTTTGTTGTATATTTTGGCTATGCATCTTCTTGATGCCATTTAATGATATTCTCTTCATCAAAAAGAAGAGATTAAGGCTTATTGATGTTGATGCTATTATTTTATGTTAGTGTTTGTCGGAAGGTCTTTAGCTTGTTTAGAAATTTGTAAACCAATAGTAAATATAGAGAACCTGAAGTTTGCCGGGAGTTCTTTAGTTTCTTTAGATATTTGTAAGCCAATGGTAAATGTAGAGAACTTTAAGTGTTAGATAACATAACTTGTCCTGAAAGCGCAACTGTTGCTTGTTGGGTTGAAATGGGTTCAAGTAGCGTGATATTGATGATTCATATAGTCAACCCAATTAATTAGGATTGAGGAACAATTGCTGTTTTTTTTTTACAACGCTGAGCTTTGTCATAGTTTCTAGGAATACCTGTTGTGACAGCATAGAGATCATTCATGTAGCTCATTTCTCTCATCGCCTTCTAATGTAGGAGTAATTGGTTAGAGATCATTCATGTAGCTCATTTCTCGTTGCCTTCTTATGTAGGAGTAGGTGGTTTGAGTAAGTTACCATGGAGTTAGCTCATCTGATCAGATTTACCTTCCCTTAATAGGATAAGCAATCTCACGAGGATAAAATGGCATGAGCAAAGAGTCCCAAAAAGTTACTATTGTTTTACAGCCAGATTTGTTACCCCCCCCCCCCACCCCACCCCACCCACCCAACCAAAAAAAAAAAAGCTCCAATTTCTTCAGAGTCAGCCTCAATATCTGCCATTTGTTGTGGGTTCCCCTTTCCTCTAACAACGTAATACTCTAGCAATAACCCCAAAAAAACAGTAAAAAGAATGTAGCATAGTGTCAGATGGAACAAATGAATCAATATGATCAGTAAATTTAGGGGATGATACATTTTAAGGCACTCACATCAGCAGCTGCTAGAGGAGCAACTGCACGAGCTGCTTCTGCAGGCATGCGAAAATCTTGCCTTTGTTCAGTGGTACCATTTTGCCTTCTCACTGGCCCTTTAGATGAAGAGAATTGGATTTCAGTATACCTAGTTTATGCTATTATCAGATTCTTGGCAAAGAGGTGGATTTTCTGCCTGGATTATGGATTCAGTTTATTGAGTGTGATAGCACATTTTATCTTAATTTATGTAGTGCATGATATGCATGGATGTTACTGGTCCATGATTTTGGGTGATGTGGAGAAATTTCAAATTCTGGATGCGTTCTTTAGAAGAAACTAGTATTAGTACCCGCGCGATGCGCATGATATGCATGGATGTTACTGGTCCATGATTTTGGGTGATGTGGAGAAATTTCAAATTCTGGATGCATTCTTTAGAAGAAACTAGTATTAGTACCCGCGCGATGCGCGGATACAAACATGTGATTTGAGTTATTTGATTTATGTGTAAATAACTTTAAAATATTAATCTTTCAGATTAAAGTTATATATAATCATTAAAAATATGTTAATAAAAAAGCAGAAATTTCTCAAATCTCTTAAAGTTACCCATAGTTTCTTGTCCATATTGCATTACCCATAACTTAAAATTAATTTATTCTTGTCTGTTACTTCCATTATAATACATTATAAGTAAAGCTATTTTTTTTTTGGGTGATGTGGAGAAATTTCAAATTCTGGATGCGTTCTTTAGAAGAAATTGATCATCTTTCTGGCTATTTGGACCAATTATATATTTAGTCTGGTTCACTTTGGTTACTGGTCACAGCATCTCAATCATTCTGAAACTCATGTGTTGTTTATCTGCTTAGAGACTGGCTGTCTTTCCATAATCTTGCTGAGTTTTCCTCCTTGGTTTTCTGGGCATTACTACTTTGATCTGGATTATCGATGATGTGTTGAATTTAAAGGTTTTCTAAGCTACTTTCAAATTTGAAATGTGTCATATTGATCCATTCTATTTCTGTGCTAATCATATGTAAATTAATGGCTCTGTTAAGCACAGCTAGCCATTTGATTGTAAGGATCTTAGTGGATGTGTTTTGAAAATCCCTGTGCAGGTGAATATATTGCTTGTGGAAGTGATGATGGAAGATGGTTTATTTGGGAGAAACAAACTGGTAGACTGATAAAAATGCTTCATGGAGATGAAGCTGGTATTTTTCTTTCTGTTCTCATAAATCTGTTAAAGTTCTTGTACTTTACAGTGGTTGTTATATCTAGTCTGACATCTCGGCCTTCATCCCTATTCAGTTGTAAATTGTGTACAGTGCCACCCATATGATTGTGTTGTGGCTACCAGTGGAATTGATAGCACCATTAAGGTGAGAGACAAATGGCACAAGTATTTGGGAATAGTGGTCACTATTCGTAATGACAAATTTACATAGTCATGTGCATGTATTGCTTTTCAGATTTGGACTCCGAGTGCGTCTGTCCCTTCCCTCGTGGCTGGTGGAGCTGCAGGACCAGAGACTTCCAATGTGTTAGATGCAATGGAAAGCAATCAACGCAGATTGTGCCGCACGCGTGAAGCTGTCTTGTAAGACTTAACAGGCTTATCATTTTCTTTTAAATTGATTTTATAGATGCTTTGGGACATAACTTCTATTGTACACCCGTCAAAACTTTAATAGGGCAGCCCGGTGTATAAGGCATCCCGTGTTCACGCAGGGTCCAGGGAAGGGCCGCACCCCAAGGGGTGTGAATAGACTGCCTACCCTAATGCAAACATTAGTGGCTGCGTCCGCGGATCGAACCCGTGATCTATAGGTCACACGGAGACAAATTTACCGTTGCTCCAAGGCTCCCCTTCACCCGTCAAAACTCTAATATGGAATTGAAAAGCAGACTCTGTTAGTTTCTTCCTTCGGGTGGTCCGGTTATTCATGATCTGTCTTTTATATCTAAAGCCTGGACATGGTAGCTCATAGCCCTGTTTCACCCTGTTTTCTCCTCTGTTCTTGAAGCTACTTTATGTTAGCTCAAACCCGTTCCTCCATTCTTGTTGTAAGGCGCCTTAAGAAATATAATAGACCACCTAATCTTGATGAGAATATAGTAGTGTTGATAATGGCAGAATGACAGACTTCCACGTTGACTGATAGATGAGAAATGGATAATTTCCTATTTTAGCTATTAGTCTCTAACAACTCCGAGCTATCCATATTGTTCTCTGCAGGCCTTTTGAATTTTTGGAGAGATTTAGGATGCACGAGTTTACAGAAGGCAGCTTACATCCATTCGAATGCACGCAGAGCTGATTTTCTTAAACACTGGTATGATAACTTGTTATCTAACCCGTGCACACTTTTTGTTGTGCCAATTGTGTGGTATACCTGAAAGTTCCACTTGGACTGAAATATTGATGTATGAGCTTTTGCATCACCTTCTCCTGAGTTCCTACAAACTCTAGCAATGGTAGCTTTCTGGCAACTTCTTGTTTGAGAAAATGCACACCAATATCTAATAAGTCATAGTTCCTGTACATCCTAGGAATTTTATCTGATAAGATTCTCGTGGATAATGCTACAGTAACAACAATGATGCATGGTAGATGTATCTGATAAGATTTCCATAGATAAGGCTAGAGTGACGCTAATGATGCATGGTTAATGTATCCTCAGTCGGACGACTTCCCTTGACTAGCCCATAGGGAGCATTTGGAAGTCACATGCTACCAGTGATCTAGCAAAAAATGGTCACCTTGCACCTTATACGGGTTCATTCATGTTCTAATTGCAATAATACGAAGATGCGTATGGTTTATGGTGCCATTTATCTTTAAATTAGCTCATTGTGCCAAAAATGCAGCAATGTAAAGATGCTCATTAAGGCAAAATGAATATTTGATCAAGAATGGTAATCCAATATTTTTTTTTTGTGTTTGGTCTTTTTGGGTGAAAAAGGGGACATAGGTTATTGTTTCTTTGTTGTTGGACTAACAAGTTCTTTTTGCATATACGCCCGTAGTATTGTGCTCACTATGTAACACATTTTTTCTATTCATGGGGCTCTAGTTCATCAGTAAAATTAACAGAAGTGCAAGTTTCATCATCCTGTGTCATTCATAGATGACCTAGTAGGTGGCTTAGCGAATTTTACTTCTGAGGTAGGGGTTTGAAGTTGGGATTAATACATTACAGTACACCGATGAGAGAATGTCAAGGAGTGTGACAGAAGCGAGCAAATTGTTGTACCTGGGCTTGAGTTATTTAGCCTATTAAGGATGTAATTAACCATTTTTTCATTGTTGAAGCTTGTTTGCGTTTGACCGGGTTGCTTTAGTTTCTGGAATGCTGTAGGTGCAGCAGTCTTGCTCGTGTTGTATTAACATATGTGTTTTACTACAGGTGGATATGAAGTTTATCCGGTGGACATGCTGGCATGGGAAGGAAGAGAGAGGAATGTATAGTTAACCAAGTCGATAAAAAATTTTGGGTCCCAAACCAGCTGAAGTTTGATCCAATTGTAATTCATATTTCTGTGCAGTCTTTCCTGGTGAAATGTTTCACTGTATTATATTTTAATTCTTCTCAGCTGTCCTCTCTTCCTGCGAGGTCTTTGTAAATATATATCTCGGTCTTTTATCTTACATAGTAATACATTCAAGTTAAACATGGTCTATCCTCATTGTATTTGATTGATAGTTCGAGGCTTAGATTAGCTATAGTAGAGTGCCGTTGGCTTCACCTTTTAACGTGGGCGAGAATGACTGCTAATAGTGTGTGTACTGTGGCAGAATCATATCCTTGGTAAATTAGGATTTCGGTGTTCCGTCATTTTTATGTTTTGTAAATTCTTTCTCTAGCAAAAATATTTCTCAAAGTGAGGAGAGAATGACTACTTGTGAGTGGGGGTGTATAAACTGAATCGGAAGATGGCACCAAGCCGAAAAGTTGAACCAAATCGATTAAAAAATCCGATTAGGTTTGGTTTGATTTGGTTTGGTATTGGGTAGAAAAATCTGAACTAAATCGACATATAAATATATAATTTTTATATATACTTTTAAGATTTTATATGAAATTTTCTTTAGCCCGGAACTAGCTGTTGCTTGTGAAGTATGGAAAGAGACCGTATTTAATTTTGCAGCAGTGGACGTTTTGGATAAGTAAAAACAGTAGACATTAGCAGATAAATTAGCAAAATATCTAGAAATATTGAGGATTTTCTTGCAGAATATAATATTTAATAGATATGAAGTGCTCCATATTTATTAATTTTAAATAATGGATTGTAAGAACACTTTTTTATCAAGTGTTATTGAAATGCGTCATTCTCTTTGTTCTTACATGAATTATATGTTAAGATCTATTAAATTCTTATATCTTTTTCGAATGTGAAGTGATTACTATTATTTAGATATCATATTGATTTTTAAGTTTAATTACTAAATTGGGTTAAACTTGAAAGTGTACGTCAACGAAAATTAATGTCAGACGACTAAAAAATAACTATTACTATGTTTTGCTCTCATATGAATATTCTAATAGATAATATGTTTGTTAACTTTTTATATTTTTACTAATTATATTTACTTATTAAAAATTTAACAAAGTAAGACTGAAATTATATTAAGTAAAAAAATTTGAAAAATTCGATAAAACTGAACCAATTTAATCCGATATAGTTGGTTTGATTTGAGTTATTTCCTTTGGATAAGAGGAAGTTTAGTGCATTTCTTTTGCATGCCCTTCCTTGAACTGACGAGTGAATATACGAGGGTTTGCCATGTTAAATATAGTAGTAAAAGATCTTTTGAAGCTCAGAAACTAAAAAAGTAAAACAAACGCCTCCGACCATAGACGTTATTCCCTTCTACATTTTTTCCGTGTTGCAGTTGAACTCATTAACTTTATCACTCGGCGGAATCTAGTTCTTTAATTGATCATTCACCCAAGTGCGTTTGACGGTGACATGGAAACTTCTGGAAATTCAGGGGAGTATGTAGGAATTTTTGTAATCGGTGTCGAAAGTTATAGAAGAACTGAATTATAACTTTGGTTATTATACTTTTAGACAAGAAATAGCCTTAGTCTATTGGTTTGTTGAGTCTTAAGTTAAAAGGGCTCTTGCGTTCAATTCTTATTCATTACAATTTTTAACCAAAAAGACTCTGTCAAATATTTACAAAAGAAAAAGGTAGTAGTTGAGGTTAGAACCTTTGGCCTCTTATAGCAAAATCAAACACATAACCAACACACCAAGACACAATTTATGTCAAGTTGTGTCATTTTTTCCTAGTTATCCTTTTTCGCATAGTATTAAAACATATATTTAGTAAATTTTCCGACGAAGTGGTGTCGCGTGACACCACTTCACTAAGCGTGCATCCGCCCTCACTAGAATGACCAAGGACTAATCGATTGATTTGGTTTCATTTCATATCTTGAAACAAAAAGTCAAGAATGTAATTTCGCGTAAAGGAAATATAAATCAGAGAATTCGCAAGAATTTTATGTTGGGAATAGGACTTCCAATTAAGGATAAAAGACAAAAGAATTTAAATGGAAAAAAGAAGAATTAATATTGGCTTGATTGATTTGGGTTAGGAAAGTTATTTTTGACAATTAAAGCAGATGATTCCAAATTTATATGGTATTGGTGAATAAAATGGTTTCCAAACGTGATGACCAGACACTAATTGCGATTAGGAGGACTTGTTTAGTTCAAGTATAATTAGTTAAAGTGCAAGAGAATAATACAATAGCGATTGCAGAGACATGTCAAATACAGTATTCCATAAATCAAATGAAATTGGTTTGTAATGACATTTTGCTGTTTTAAGATAGGAGCCGCGTCTTGAGAGTGTTTGTAAGAGTTTTGACATTTTATTGTCTGTTTCTCTTTTGTTTTTCTCTTTTGTTTGGGGTCAAATGATTTTTTGGGTCTTAATAAACTTGTTTTTAGTTTTATTACCTTATCTCTTTTTTACGAATGAGAAATTTATTTTACATATACATCTAAAATTTACACATAAAAGATATAAAAATGACGATTTTTCTGGGTTTTAAGTGATAGAGCTGTAAAAGTTAAATTTTCCAGACCCCTCTTTGCCACTACCACCCTTTTATCTATTTTCTTGGATTTAGAGCTGAAAAAAGGGAAAAAATAAAGTAACTTTGTTGAATCTAGAACACGTTTTGTTGAAATTACGTACGGTCTTTTTATGGAATTTTGTAGCCAATATCTAAGGACGGGATTTTCCATGCCACTCTACGATCAGCTAATTCAAAATAGCAAAGACTTTTTTGGAAAGTTTATCGGCTATAGTAAATACTTTAATGTGAAATCTTCTAAGAACACAGTTAGTATTTTACCATGGGAGCATTCGAATTAAATCGTATCATCAGTAATCTATATATTAATCAATTACAAATCATATTTAAAACTATAAATGAATCAATAAAACTCCTTTTCCCCACCACTTTAGGCCTAAAGGATGGAGAAAAGAAGCAACCAAGAATTTCCTTTTCCTCAAATTGCTTGTCTCTGCATCAATCGTGTCCGGCAAACCAAAATTAATACACAACTAGTAAACTAATTACCCGCACTTTGCACGGGTTTAAGAAACATCAATAAAATTAAGAAAATTATCAAGCTAATAACAAATGTTGATATTATGCCTCTTTTTATGAGATAGAAAATCACCAATAAATAAAATACATTTGGTTTATTTCATAAATTTAATATGTTTATTTGTAGATAATAATATATGTGATGTATAGTTAATTGTATGTTACCAATAAAGATTACTTAAGTTTTATTTAATTAAGAATGTCCAAGACTAATAAAAATAAAAACTAAAATTAAAATAAAAGTTGCATAGATTCTTACTACTAATTACACAAATAAAATAAATTAAATTATTGTTTAGTTGTATATTGAGAAGCTGAAAATTTCTATGAGAAAAAATACATACTTTTTGACAAAAGATCATTAGGAAGGCCTCCTCCTCTTACCTTGCAACATAAATGTTAGAACTTTTATTCTGTTAATTTATGCATTATTGTAGTTAAAACATGTTTATGGGATACATTTAATTGAGCAACTGCAAAATTAAATTAAAGATAATGACACACTTTAAAGAAGAAAATTCTCCAAGTATTGAAATCAAATGGGATTTGATGAATAGTTAGAAATAAATGGAGTAATAATGAGGACAAAGTATATTTTTTGGCAGTTTGTTTGACATAAAATAAGAAAAAAGTTCAAAATTTTAAGAAAAAAGATAAAATTGTCATACTGGTTAAATAGACATGCCACATCATCTTTTCATTCCCGGAAACATTCTAGATTAAATATGAAATAATTCATTTAATCAGTATATGTGAACTTAAATAAAAGATACATAAATCAATAAAATAAAAACACAAAAGCAAATAGTGATAATATAAATCCATATAATGTAAACCTGGCATATTTTTGCTTTTTTTTCTCATGCTCTAAGTTTTTTTTTTAATTTCTTAAGAATTATTAACACTTATGTTCATTGAAGTTAACATTTTTCACGGCTCTCAAATAATTTTTAAAAATACTAAGGAAAGGAAACAACAATAACATAAATATTTTAAAACAAACGAAAGAAAAGAAACAAAAATTAAATATATCCCATCAGTGATAGGATCAAATGCCTTAGTTCCTTATACTTTTCTTTTGCCTATTCTCTTCCTTTTCTTTGTCTCTTCCTTTGTAGTAACATTTTTATTCTCTTATTCCAATTCCAACAATCGAAACCCCCTAATTTTATCCCTAAAATTACAAATTAACAAACCAAACCTATAACTCTTACTTTTTGGGTTTACTTCCCGAAAAATCAAGAAAGTCTTGATTGCATATAGTGGCGTTGATATATCTTGATTGGAACGAGAACGTGCCAAAACATCAATAATACAATAACGCTATAATTAAGAGAAATTTTCATAAAGCACTATCTTTTAGTAGTAATTAGCCATCTATAGATACCATTTGCTATATTACGGGTTATAGACACATTTTCTGTGGTTATATGATGTATTTGATGTATTTAAGTTATTGTATTCATGAATACAATAGCAAAAATAGGCGTGAATCAGGGAAGTCCAGCTAATCAGTTGTTGTATTCGACTGTATTCATGGCGTGAAACATGGGATTACAGCTGGACAGATTACTGTATTCACGGCGTGAAACAGGGGATTACGCTATTTTAAAACGGAAAGTATATAAATTAACATAATAGACTACTAATATAACTCAACAAACTCAATTATAACACACAAAATTTGTATTTCCGGTTATAAAAAAGATTCTCAACTGGAAAAACCCCCAAACACATAGCAATCTTCAGAGAAATTATATAATACATCTGAATACATAAATTATATTAATTAAACATATGAATACATAGAATACAGCGGGATACGTTGAAATACAATAAAAAAAAAGACAGTGAATACAATAAAATACACGGAATACAACGAGATACATTGAATTACAATGAAAAAAAGACAATGAATACAATGAAATACATGAAGCCACTCCGGCGAATCTGTGGAGGCCTAAGAGGAGAATTGGTTCGAAAGCTTTGTAATGGAGGATTTCAGGCTGGACTACTCGATCGGAACGCCGTTGATTTTGATGAGGCCTTTCCACTCCTAGGGCTTGATTTCGATGGTCGTTGCTTTGATTTCGATGGCCGTTGCTTTGATTTCGAACCTCCATCTGAAAGAATGAGAGATCTAAACAACACATTCCACAGGGATCAAGAACCCATGATTATACAAACAAGCCCTTGAATGACTTAAAAATTCAAGAAGAGACACTTACAAAGATAACTGAACAGAATGGAGGGACAGAATATTTGGAGCAATGGGGTTTGAATGGCAGAACTGATCCGCAAAAATTCTGGAGGGTATTAAGATAAAGGGTTATGTTTTACAATGGGATGTATCAAAGTAGAGAGAGAAAGAAAATAGTGTAACTGATTAGCGTATTTAGTGGCTTAGGGCTAGGAGGTAACCAAAATTAAATATTTTGCTATAAACTCTAAAAGGTATATATAGAATATAATTTTTTTAAATGATATTTATTTAAAATAAATAAGGTGTTAACCTTTGCTATAGGAGGTAAAAATTCCTATAATTAATCACAATGCCATCGGGTTGTTATGTTACAAATTTAATGAGCATAATTTTTTATTTCATCTTTTTTCAAAGAAAAATGAAAGAGATCAAAACGAATTAAAACTCAATGATAAAAGTTAGCAGAAAATAAATACTTTGTATTTACCATCAGTTAGTTTGCATCCCGGAAGGTCAATTAGAATCAAATTCACCAATAAAATTCAAAATAAGACGATAGTATATAGTCTATTAATTACCACGCACCATTTTTATTACACCATAGCTTTTCAACAATTAGGCACTTGAAGGAGAAGAGAGACGTAATTGGTGCTAACAAAATATTGCACCTTAGGCACAACAAAATTAGCTTATAACCGTAACAGAAAACAAATTATTGGCTAAAAGCACCAAAAAAATTATAAGATGGCAGTAAAGACAGACATATTTATTTTAGATCCATGATAAAAGGTTATTATTCTATCCTTTTGTCATAAAAATTTCATATATTCCTAACTTCTAGTTTGATAAACTTTGGACGACCATTCTCTGTAATTGCTTTTTAATTCATTGAGAATTGATTCAACTACTTGAAATCCGTCAAAGGCACTGTAATTGCCGCACACATGATCTGGATTGGGATCAAACATTGATATAATTTCAACAACTTGCTAACTCAAGCCAAATAAATTTGCAATAACTCATCGTTGCAATTAGCAAATTGGCACCAACAATAATTAACAAAAATATACCATTAAAGAATATACACATATAAACTGGCACGCCTAAAATTATTATGGATGCCTATGGCCTAACACACTTGAAATACCTTTCAGTCAGGCTCTCTTCTTCGCAACAATGTGTGGCTTTTTTTCCTCATATTGAAAGGAAAAGCCAAAAGCCTAGGTAGTATATCTCTCTTGATTGGAATCTGTTAAAATTCTTGTGTGTTTCAAATATTTTTTCACTTTCATCATAACTACAATATCATCTTTAGAGTCTAGATGATTACTGTTTTGCCTGTATTTAAAGCAGTGCATAAGAAATTATTTTGTAATTGACAATTTATGTAAGGATCTTTAAGAGGAAAGTGAATTCAATCGCAAGCCATTATTATTTGAATTCAAACTTTGTAACCGTTCGGCTTAGTTGCTGAACTGATTATTACATTGGAACAAAAAAGAGATATTTAGTAGAGAAGTGAGAGAAAAAGGCAAAAAAATGACAAAAAAGGTAAATGTCTTTCCAAGCATTAGAGAGGTGCCACATAGGATTTTCAAAGCATATATATATATATATATATATATATATATATATATATATATATCAACTTTAGTTTCTTTAATAAAATATGATATATGTCAAAATCAACTTCATTTATCTTGGACTACTATTCCTTCTCTCATCATTTCTTAGTCAAAGTCGTCTTAATTTAAAAAATTAGAAGGAGTGAACAATGAAAGAATGTCCCCTCAAATACATTTTAAATTATAAACAAATAAATAAAGAATGTAGCTACGTGCCCCACGGTTCTTTTCAGCAACTAATTGGTGGCAAATTACAATAAATTACGTACTTGTCACACACGGGACCCATGAAAACGATAAGATGATTCATTTCAATATTCATACGCAATTCGAAGAAACAAAGTATTAAAAAGGTGGAAAAAAAAGAGATAAATTTTCTCCTTCTATTATGTGATTGATCTTTTTCTTTTCTTGTGTGGCAGACAATACCCTTCAAGACCCCATTCGGCCCCCACCCCACCCCCAACACCTACCCACCCACCTCACCCACTACCAAATTACATCTGTTATTTCTATATAGGGATTTTTGTACATATATATATAAAACCCCTTTGGGGAACCCGAAACAAGAAAAGTATAGTGTCCATAATAAGAGAAATGATACACAAATTAAGATGACAAGCAGCAGAGGAGCCACTGAGTGTTGCATGTGTGGAGATTATGGCTTATCTTCTCAGCTCTTCAAATGCAAAATATGCCAATCTAGATCTCAACATAGGTACCCACTTGAAATCTTTTTTATTATTATTATTATTATTTATGTTTTACTTTCACTTAATTGTGCCATTTAATTTATTTCCTTGATGCTGAGGAGCGGGGGATTTCCTGACATTTTTTTTTTAATTTTTATTAAGCTCTTAATTTTAAATTGTTATATAATATGATGGGGTGATTTAAATTGTTCCTAATGGAGATTAGTTATGCTACTTATTTTCTTGAAAATAATAACGATAAAAAGGCTTGCAGGTATTGCAGCAACTTGTATCCAAAAGCTGAGTCATATCGTATATGCAATTGGTGCTTGAGTCCAAAGGAGGTTTCTGCTGATAAAACACACAACTCTTCAAATTATTCTTCTTCTTCTTCTTCATGTAGAAATACAAGTGACGACATTCAAGATGGTCCAATAAAGTTCAAGAAAAAGCTAATTATTAGAAATGAAAATAATATTGATATTGGAATTGGACCAAGTCCAAAGGGTTCTTTAATGAAGCTGCAACTTATCAAGAAAACACAAAAGTCTATGGAGCGATCACCCTCATTGGCTGCTAGAAAAAGGGACACAATTGAAGAGAAAATAAGGAGAACAATATCAAATACGGGTATCACAAGAAAGGTACTTAAAAATAGGGTAAGAAGGTATAAGCTCTTGGATGAAGTCTCAAGCTAATCAAATTTTAAGAGTTTGTAGATTGTTAGGTTTTTTTTTTTTAAATGTATGGTTTTGGTGGTTTTGAAATTCCTAAGGCAGCCATTAATGATAGTACGTCACATCACTTGGGTTGCGGCTCTTCTTCGGACCCTGCGTAAATATAAATATAGAATACTTTATGTACTCGGTTGCCTTTTTAATAATAACAAACTATATACTCTGTGAATACACATATTTTGTGTGTGTATTTAGAAGTAAAAAGGGGTAGCATATGCAGCAATAATGGTGATAACAACCAGTCACCCAACATCATCAACATCATGGGTAGGAAATTCATGTTGAGTGTCTTATCACAATTCACAAATCACCACTATACAACATGGAAGCAATGATTAGTCAATTCTTTCTGTTTGTCTTTCTTTTACCTTAAAAAATATTCGCGTTTGGCCACAAATCCCAAATTTATTTTGAAAAATCTGATTTGGGTGAAGTTTGATTTGAAGATGAAAATGTGTTTGGACATACGTTTTCAAAACATATTTTCCAACTTTATTTTGGAAAAACATGTATATAATTCTCAAGTTTTGGGATTTTGGCCCAAAATCAGCTGGGATTTGGGATTTGGCCAAAATATGGGCAAAATTTATGGCCAAACATGAGTTTTGAAAATAAATCCCAAATTTATTTTGGCAAAACTCATGGCCAAAATGTGTAATTAAGTAGACAAATAACCGTAAATAAATACTAACTACTCTCATCATAGCACGGCATAGTGTGACTACTAGCTAGCTGCCAAGTAAGGGTGTACAAAGGAAACCGACAAACCGCACCAACCCGATAATCCGAGTCAAACCCAGAAAAAAACCCGACTATGGTTTGGTGTTGGAAAAAAAAAACCCAACCATAATTGGTTTGGTTTGGTTTTAACTAAAGAAAGTCAAACCGAAACCAAACCAACCCGACATTACATATATAGAAATTTTAGATATATTTAATATATAAATATACTTATTGTGATGTAATTTATAAATATTTCTTAAACTTTTTCATAATTATATCTTCTAAGGTATTATTTCAAGGTTGGATTTAGAACTTTTGAATGTTCCAGTAAGTTTTATAGCCATTAATATTAGTAACTTAAATAATGCTAACAAAAGCCAAAACCAAAATCAAATCAATACTAGTGCTAACAAAAGACATTCAATTCAATACTACGAACGACAATGTATTCACTACAAAAAAAAATTAAAATTAGCTACGAGCGTTGTCGCTAATCTGTCGCTAAACGCTCGTAGCTAGCAGAATTTCTTGATAATCCGTTGCTAATCCGTCGCTATATGAGATTAGATTTTTCTGTTTAGCTACAGAATTTGTCCGTCGTTAAAACCTAATATTTTAGTAGTGATTGAATATCTATTTTTTGTTTTGCAATAATTTAGATAAAAATGCATAACCTATTTTTATTTTTCTTTAGCGTTTAGTCATGTAATTAATACTCCCTTATTAGTCTACTTATTTTAGCATGACTTAGTACTTTTAGATTATGTTTATTTTTATTATGGCTTTCTAATTAGCAATATATATTTATATTACATAATTTTATGGTCTTTATTGTTGAATATTTTAGGATAATGCCATGACACATCTCAAATTTTATATTATTTTCTTGGAAAATACCTGATATTTTGTATCTTACTAGGATTAAAGAAATATTTTGAGAACAAGTTGTATGTTTTATGCTACGAAGATTTTATCGGAAAAAATCCGAATAACCCGAAAACCCGAGAAAACCCGAGATTGAAAAATCCGAGTCTTATTAGCTTGGTTTGGTCTTTAGATTTAATAACCCGACACAATTGGTTTGGTTTGATAATCGTAAAATCCGAACCAACCCGACCTATGTACACCCCTACTGCCAAGTAAGCTACTGAATCCAGCAACTAATTAAACTAGTGAAATTAACGATGAGTATGATCTTATTATATATATATACATATATATTACATAAGCATATATATTAAGTTGAACTTGCAGAATTCGTCCTAAGTCACCAAATAAACTTCACGCAGTATTGCATAAGTGATCTGAAATTTGTCAAATCGTTGAATGGAAAATGAAATAGGTAAAGGAACATATATAGGTAAGTTAGATGACCTTAGATCTCTTTCTCTTGCTTGGTTTCCTAGTCCTTGCATAAAAAAATACAAAGAAAAATACTCTGCAAACTGTATGCTTCTCTATTTTCTTAATTATTATCTTTAGATATCTCTTTTAATATTGACACGGCTGAAACGACTCCATAAAAAAGATTGAGTTAAAAAAATAAGTTTTTTCTTGCATTTCCTTCCGCCGTTTAATTAACAGTATTTTCATTTTCTCTTCCCTATAATTCGTTCGGGAAAGGGTAAAATCCATGCAAAAATTCCATTAGCGTACAGATCATCTTTACTTCACCAACTTCATTTACGTTTATTATTACATTCTATTCAATAATTAATCAGTTGTGTGATTAGTGAGTTAGTTGATGATTAGCTAGCCAGCCTAATTGCTGCTTGATGGATGTGTGCAGAACCCTAGTTATTAATATAGAAGCAAAAATATTAAGTATTGAAATATCAAATCAATTAGTATAAATTATACAGATTTGGTAAGAAAGACAATATTCAAAGGATAGGATAGTATAAAGCAAAGAAGGTCACGAGAATTAAATTGGGTTGAAAATAAAATAAAAAATCTCTAAAGTCGTTGAGACTAATGAAAAAGAGAAGGAATATTAGATTACGTGCTTTTACCCTATTCCTCAGAAAAATAATTGATCATTTGATTCAAATCGACTAAATGTTATGCTGTCTGAGCAATTATAGTATGAATACTGTTAGACTTTCCAAAATTTGATGGGACATTTGAACCGAATTCTAATATAGTGGACAAGATTTTCATGAGAATTAGATTCTCTCTGGAAACTTCCTACACCTTTTCTTTTTCTTTCGTTATTTTGGCATGTTATTTGCAAGCTAAGAGTATATATATTAGAGATAACATACTCCCTAAATGATTCGATTCCTAGCACAAAATTTTCCGTATTACCAAAGACTTGTGTGAAATGATAAGTATTCATTCATCCTTAATTAAATGTCTTGAGTTAAAGCCGTGGGTAGAGAATCGTTTTTATTAGGGAGTACTTTACGCCCTAAGTAGATTTTCCGGCGCAAATTTGAATTTAATCGGGCCCCATATGAATATCAGACACCAAATGAAAAACTAAACAATAAAAGCTTTTCTTGTTCATCATATGGGTTTTAAAAGAATAAAATAAAGATGTATAGAAAACCAAAAATACAGATGGTTTTTTTTTTTTTTAGCAAATCCACTAGGCAGGTGCCTAGGGCTAGTTTTATTGATAATAAAAGAGAAAGAAAACCACATAGGAAGAGTACAAATAAGGGGGACAATAGACCAGTAGTGTTGCTTATATGTCTTGGCTATATAATTACTCCTCTGCGCCTCACATTGCCCTTATGGCAGCCTCATGTAGAGGAGTCATGGGTTAACTGCCGGCAACGTCTCACGAGGGCATATAATCTCATAGCCATTTGGATATTTTTCCAAAGGCATTGGGGGGAGCAACACAAACTGGACTAAACCTTACCTTACTAATCCTATTGAGGCAAATAAAAAAGCCTCACCTACTAGCAAGCATGTAAAAAGAAAGAGCTAGCTAAAACTAAATATTCTATGATCATCACAGAGTTTATAACATACTCTGTGATGATATTACATAGAACTATACTAATGTGATGGTAAAATAGAAATATGTAGAAATAACAGTGATGGTCTTTCTTCTCTAGAGTTGTGTAGTCTTCAAATTGTAGATTCTTGTCTTCTTCATCGATCCTTTTCAAAATATTTTCAAAATTCATGACTTTTTCTTTGAGCGATTGGACTTTGTGGATGTAGTTTGGATGGCCTGTCTTTGTTTGGCAACTCTCATTGGAAGTCGCCTTACGTTTACATCTTCATTCACCCTGCCATCCCAACTTTTGTCCCTTGTGTGATATTTCTTGGTTTGCCCACTATGCATTGGTGATAAGTCCCCTTTCCTTGCAGCCTCTTTCCGACATTGCTGTAATATTGCATCTTCTTCACCTTCTTCATAAATATCTCTCCTCAAATTCACAGGTTGTGGAATGTCATGAGCAAGATCTTGAGGCACTAAGGTATTTCCATCTTCTTTATTGACCAAGACTGCCTCATTGTTCCTTTTACTGCTGGTTGTTGTTACCCTTCCAATGCTAGCAACATGTGGTGAGTTTAAATGACCTATGGGTGTGGAACTTACCAAAGCATGGGTTTTAGGTTTTGGCCAGTGGGTTTTTTTATATATATATATATATATATATATTACAATTTCTTTTCTTGCGTTGAGGGATTTGTAGGTCAATACAACTGCATTATTGTTGTTAGAAGAAGACTTTTTCTTCAAGGTTTTAAAGGTATACTTTAAAAGAAAAACAAATTGAAGATTGACTACTGGACTTGACCAAGTAAATTTCTGTCCATTAAAAAGAAAGACTTGACCTAGCAACGAGTGATATAGAGGACATCATTAATTACTAGAGTCAACTTCTCATTTAGCTCCGGTTTGATCACAGATTTTGCTAACCTTTTTTTAAAAAAAAAATTAAAAATATTGTTTATTCATGGAATATGATCAATTTTTTAAAAAAATAATTTTTTTTCAAGTTCCTAAAATCTTGTTTTTTAAGGTAGTTTTTGGGTGAAATTTTCTTCCACTAAAAAAACTTCAAGTTTTGTTCAAATAAAATGCATGTTCAAACACAACTTCAACTTTTAAAAATTAATTTTCAACACAATTTCAAAAACTCTTTTTAAAAATTTTAACCAAATGTATGTCCAAACACTAGCTTAGTAATTAGGATGACATATCTTGTGACACATAGCTCAATGTTTTTCAATTTGGCCAAAATAAATTCATACCATACATTCATTGTAGGCACGTCTAGACATAGGATACAATATAGAAATATTTTTTTCAAAAATAATTTCAATTTCATCTCCAGATAGGAAGATACTTTCCCACAACCAGTATCGACTGAACAATTTAATTATATAATCATCAAGTAAAGTGAAAATATATACACTTAATTCTAATTCATAACGTACATTCATTGTAGGCACGTATATTCTCTCCTGACGTTATTTTAGTTCAATTTTTGTGATTTTCCTAAGTTAAAGTTTCTATTTATTAAGAGTATCAGCTGTATTTATATGTATAGTCATATTCATAGTTAGTTGGTTGAGTTCATTGTTAGCTAATTGAGTAGACTAGTGAGGGTATATTTTGTAATTAGCTAATGGTAGTTGTTATTACATTTTCCTTACACATGTATATGTAGGACATCCAATAAAGAATGAAATCAGATTTCTTTTCCCCAAAATATCATTCTTCTAGAAGTCTCCTCTGTTCTCTCTTTCTCTCTCGTTTGAGCTCAACTGCCATAACAATGACAGCTTGAGATTACATTTTATCTTTCAATCTTAATATGGTATCAGAGCTAAGGCTCACGTATAACTCAATTCTCATTCAGGCTTATCATTTTTGTCACCAATTTTTGCTCGATTAACAGTCACAAGTCGAGAATCGTGAAACCCTAATTTTCACCCACTATTCACAGATTTGTGAATTATTTCATCTTATATCATGGCGGTAGATGGTGATACATCGAATTCAACTGATTCACCTGACGTAAACAAGGATACGTTAGATTCAACCAATCCTCTGTACATGCATCCTTCGGAAAATGCCGGATCGATACTGGTGTCGATAGTATTTGACGGAGCTGGCTATAGATCTTGGAGAAGAGGCGTCATCATAGCTCTCTCAGTGAAGAATAAGGTTGGCTTCATCAATGGAAAGTGTAAGAAGCCAGATTCCGAACATCCGATGTTTGAACAGCGGGAGAGATGCGACGATATGGTAACATCGTGGATTCTCAACTCACTTTCAAAGGATTTAGCAGATAGCTTACAATATGTAGTCGATGCAAAGGAATTATGGCAGGAACTGGAGGATAGGTACGATCAAACGAATGGAGCAAAATTATACCAGCTTGAAAGAGAAATCAATGACCTAAGTCAGGGAACCCAAGACATTACAGGATATTATACAAAAATGAAGAAGCTTTGGGAAGAATTAAACACTTTAAATGCACATGCTCAATGTAAATGCCAATGTACTTGTGGTGCCAAGGCAAGTATGCAGAAGGCGGAACAGGACATGAGGCTAATTAGGTTTTTAATGGGATTGAACGAGGTTTACACAGTCGTGAGAGGGAGCATTTTGATGATGAATCTGTTGCCCGGCATTGCACAAGCTTTTTCCATCCTAATCCAAGAAGAAAAGCAAAGGGAAGTTAGGACAAATAACCACCTGATGATAGAGTCTACTTCAATGAATGTCAATGGTCCTGCAAATCCAGGTTTTAGGACTAACTATGCTGAGAAGAGAAATAACATAGGGAACAACTCATACAGAGGCAATTATCCATCAAATAGGTCACGCTTGTTTTGTGATTACTGCAAGAAGCAAGGGCACATTAAAGACAAATGCTACAAATTACACGGATTCCCCCAGGATTTTAAATTCACTAAAGGGAAAAATGTGGCATCTGCTGCAAATGTGCATAGAGGAGCAGAAGAGATGATTCCTGGAGCACACAGTGAAATAGATGCCGGAAATCAAAGTGTGGGGATTCAAAACTTGACAAAGGAGCAGTACAATCAGCTACTGCATCTATTGGAAAACTTCCATGGTGGAAACGCAATTGAAGTCTCAAACAATATTACAAGTGGAGTAGCAAACTTTGCAGGTATACTAGCTTGCTCTACTCATAAGGAAATTATTAGTAATCTTTCACGTAAATATTTCAAATCATCTGCTGAATATTGGATTTTAGATTCCGTAGCTACAAATCATATGTCCTTTAACAAAGCCCTGTTAACCAACATTAGAATTTTACCTTATCCTTTCCTAGTAACCTTACCAAATGGATACAAAGTTAGAGTGACAGAAGTTGGTGATGCAATCCTTAGTCCCAAACTGACTTTACAAAAAGTGTTGTTTGTTCCTAGCTTTAGGTTCAATTTGATCTCAGTTCATTGTCTAACATCATATCTTAAGTCGATTGTTCAATTTTCTGATTTATCCTGCATTTTACAGGCCCCTTCAATGAAGAGGCCTCTTGAGATTGGTAGAGCAAGGAATGGTCTGTACTTCCTCTGCTCAAGATGCTAGTTCCTTGGTTCTGCCACTGTCTCTACTCCTCTCATTTCAAATTCTAGTTCTGTTTCTACTAGCAATTCAAACAATGCACAATCACACACATCACTCACTGTAAATAATGACCATTCAAAAACCTGTCCTGCTGATTGCCTTTCATCATCATCTGTAAATGTTTCATTTTCAAGCAATAAGAAAGGCTCTTGTACATCTTCTTGTTCTACTGATGTGTGCGCATCCTTTTTCAATTCTTTATCTTATGGAAAATGTGTTGATTATTTGTGGCATAATAGATTAGTCCATGTACCTTTTGTGAAAATGAGGGAAATGTACTCCATACCTGTAAACTTTGCACCCAAATAACCATTCTTATGTTCAATTTGCCCTATGGCCAAACAAACAAGACTGCCATTCCCTCAGAAAACTACTTCTTCCACAAATATTTTTGATCTCTTACACATAGACCTCTGGGGCCCATACCACACGGTGACCTATGATAATTACAAGTATTTTCTTATAATAGTTGATGACTTCAGTAGGTCCACATGGACATATCTCCTAAGCTGTAAAAGCAACACTCTTCAAGTGCTGAAAAATTTTGTATGCATGATAAAAAACCAGTTCAGTTCTTCCATTAAGTCCATGAGGTCTGATAATAGACTGGAGTTTGTCAACAATGAAACCTCATCATTCTTCAATTCCAAAGGCATTATACACCAGAAAACTTGTCAATACACACTTCAACAGAATGGTGTGGTGGAAAGGAAACACAGATATTTGTTAGAAACTGCAAGAGCCCTATTATATCAATCCAAATTGCCCATAAAATATAGGGGAGAATGCATCCTCACAGCCACATACTTGATTAACAGATTACCCTCTACAATCCTAAATAACAAATCACCTTTTGAAATGCTTTACAAGAAGAAACCCAAATATTCACACCTTAAAAGCTTTGGATGCTTATGTTATCCTACTGTTCTCAAAACTTATAAAGACAAATTTGAACCTAGAATTGAGCCCCATGTTTTTGTAGGATACCCTTTTCGCACAAAAGGGTACAAGGTACTAAACTTAGCCACTAAAAGAATACACATTTCCAGGGATGTACAATTCCATGAGCATGTTTTTCCTTTTGTAGTGTCTTCTGATCACACTTCTTTTCCTTGTGTTCTGCCATTCTTTCACTCTGATCATGCATGTGAAGGTCATACTAAATTTTACCCCTTTAAACCATTAAAACATCTATTTTACTGCCTTAAGCAATGATAGTCAGCATATGATGAGAAGCATTTCACATGATTCTGAACCAACTTCTTATGAGGAAGCAGCCTTAAACCCTGCATGGCATGCTGCCATGACACAAGAGTTTGAGGCTTTATATGCTAACCATACATGGGATATAGTGACATTGCCTGCAGGTAAGAAAGTTATAGGATGCAAATGGGTGTATAAAATCAAACACAAAGCAGATGGGACTGTTGAAATATTTAATGCAAGACTTATGGTGAAAGGATACACACAACAAGCAGGAATAGACTACAATGAAAAATTCTCTCCAGTTGTCAAGATGACAACTGTTAGGACCTTGATTAGTATAGCAGTTAAAAGAGGCTGGGACTTGTTTCAATTGGATGTAAACAACGCATTTTTACATGGAGACCTACATGAAGAAGTGTATATGGAGGTACCACAGGGACTGCAGATTGAGGTTCCTGGCCTGGTTTGCAAGTTGAACAAGTCCTTATATGGACTAAAACAGGCAAGCATGCAATGGTATGACAAGCTAACTGCAGCATTATGCACCAGGGGCTTTAGACATTCCGAAAATGATTACTCCTTGTTCTGTAAAAAGAATGGGTTTTCAATTGTATTTGTAGCTGTCTATGTTGATGATGTGATTCTTACAGGCACATATGTAGAAGAAATTAAGGCACTAAAGGCTTTCCTGCATGATCAGTTTAAAATCAAGGATCTGGGGAAGTTGCACTACTTCTTGGGACTGGAAGTGTTCTACAAAGACAATGGGGTCCTCATTTCACAAAGGAAGTTCACCGCATATTTATTAAGAGAATATGACAGTCAGTACACCACAGTCTCCTCTCCTCTAGACTGTACTCTCAAGTTGAAGGCAGAAGAGGGAAACTTACTGACAGATCCTACTTATTATAGAAAGTTAGTTGGGAAGCTTAACTTTCTTACCAATACAAGGTTAGATATTGCCTATAGTGTACAACACTTAAGCCAGTTCATGCAAACACCTAGAGAGCCACACCTCAAAGCTGATTTCCATGTCTTGAGGTATCTTAAGAATGATCCATCTTTGGGCATTTTCCTCTCCAATGATCCAGATTGCACTGTAAAAGCCTACTGTGATTCAGACTGGGCTGCATGCCCTGATTCTAGATGATCAGTGAGTGGATATCTTGTCTTACTGGGTGATAGTCCCATTAGCTGAAAGTCCATGAAGCAAGAAACAGTCTCCCTCTCCTCTGCAGAAGCAGAATACAAATCAATTAGGAAGGTGGTTGGAGAATTAGTCTAGCTCAAACGATTGCTAGAAGAATTGACAGTACCTTGCCTACATCCTATACCAATCTTTTGTGATAGTCAGGCTGCAGTACACATGGAAAGGAACCCAGTGTTTCATGAACGTACCAAGCATATAGAGGTAGATTGTCATTTTGTCCGCGACAAGTTGTACGATGGCCTCATCACCTTGCATCACATCTCCACAGATGTTCAGCTAGCAGACATTCTTACCAAGGCCTTGACAGGCATCAAGCATACTTCTATTCTCAGCAAGTTGGCAGTGAGTTCCTTACCTCCAACTTGAGGAGGGTATTAAGAGTATCAACTGTATTTATATGTATAGTCATATTCATAGTTAATTGGTTGAGTTCATAGTTAGCTAATTGAGTAGCTAATAAGCACGAAGGATATTTCCGTGCAGGTGAGGACGAGGGACATGCATTTTGATGTGATATCTATTTCCCGTGTATACGGTTGTGCCCTTACCTTGAGCTGTTATTGTTGTATTTACATATTTGGGGTGACTTGTTGTTATTGTCCTGTACTTGACCTTTATCTCGATTGTTGTTGCATTGTCCATGTCTTTTACTTGCTTAACTTACAATTACCATGTCTATTTCTGCTTTTATATTATATGTTGTATCTATTCTGTTGCACTTCAGTATAAGCCTTCCACTATGCTAGCCATTCATGCCCTTACTTGTTAATTTGTAAAGAACATGTGTTTTCCTCTTAATTGTTATATTTTTACTTAGGCCTCCAACATGCTAGTTAATTGAAGTTGATATTTCCTGTTTTCCAATTGTTGTTGTTACTCTCGTGCTTTCCGCTTAGTCCTTTACTGTGACCCACATGTGTATCCTTGTCCACGGTTGCTACTTGCGTATTTCCTACTTAGAAGTTCCTATTATTGTGTTCTTGTGATATGGTTGGTTCTGTTATACGATCACTTGGGAAATATGAGTTGAACGCACGAAGGGTGTTGCCGTGCTAATTGAATTGTTACATAATTTCATTTATACATGGTAAGGATGAGATAAAAGCACGAAGGGTGTTACCTTGCCATGTGATTTGACATTTTGACATTTTTGACATATATCTCATACCAGAAAAGATTGTAAATATAATATTGTGGTTCTTTACAATATTCATTGTCTGACTCGCCGGGTTGTATTTGATAGTTATACTTTGAATTGCTTTATTGTTAATCTAATGTACAGGTTATTTAAATAAGCATCTTTTTAACTAAAAGCCTCGTCACTACTTCGGCGAGGTTAGACAAAATACTTACTAGTACATGGGGTCGGTTGTACTGATACTGCACTTCTGCACGTCCCGTGCAGATTTTGGAGCGGAGCTGCTGGTGACGTCGGGTGCTCATTCAGAAGATGTTCGTGTGTTTTGATATAGCTACCACTTGTCATTGGTAGTTTAGATTATTGCTAATCTGTTGATGTAATCTTCAAACATAACGTATATTTATTTGTATCACTTTTGAAGTTTCAAATATTAGAAGCTCGTGATTCGTACTACCTGGTCTTGGTAAATTTGTAAATGTTTAGTTATCTATTTTCTATCCTCTTATAATCTCAGTTGGGTGGTATTTTCTGTTAGTTGGCTTACCTAGCGGGTTGAGTTAGGTGCCATCACGACTTGTGGTTTTTGGGTCGTGACAAGGTGGTATCATCTGCAATTGCCAACCATTTATGGCAATTGCAAAAACACTGTTCATTGGGAAATGCGATACAACCCAGCAAGTCACACAATGAATACTGTAAAGAACCACAATAGAATATTTACGATCTTTCCTGGTATGAGATATATGTCACAAATGTCAAAATGTCAAACCACATGGCACGGTAACACCCTTCGTGCATTTATCTCATCCTCACCATGTATAAATGAAATTATGTAACAATTAAATTAGCACGGCAACACCCTTCGTGTGTTCAACTCATCTTTCCCAAGTGATTGTATAACAGAACCAACCATATCACAAGAACACAATAATAGGAACTTCTAAGTAGGAAATACGCAAGTAGCAACCGTGGACAAGGATACACATGTGGGTCACAATAAAAAACTAAGCGAAAAGCACGTGAGTAACAACAACAATTGAAAAACAGGAAATATCAACTTCAATCAACTAGCATGTTGGAGGCCTAAGTACAAATATAACAATTAAGAGGAAAACACATGTTCTTTACAAATTAACAAGTAAGGGCATGAATGACTACCATAGTGGAAGGCTTACACTGAAGTGCAACAGAATAGATACAACATATAATATAAAAGTAGAAATAGACATGGTAATTGTAAGTTAAGCAAGTAAAAGACATGGACAGTGCAACAACAATCGAGATAAAGGTCAAGTACAGGACAATAACAACAAGTCACCCCAAATATATAAATACAATAATAACATCTCAAGGTAAGGGCACAACCGTATACACGGGAAACAGATATCACATCAAAATGCATGTCCCTCGTCCTCACCTGCACGGAAGCACCCTTCGTGCCTTGACCTCACCATAACATACAAATATAACAATACAAATGAAATGGCACGGCATCACCCTTCGTGCTTTTACTCTCAAATGATATGGCACGGCATCACCCTTCGTGCTTTTACTCTCAATAATGTGGCACGACATCACCCTTCGTGCTTTTACTCTCAATGATATGGCACGGCATCACCCTTCGTGCTTTACACTCTCCTCACATGATAATGTATAAACAATGGCACGGCATCACCCTTCGTGCTTTACACTCTTTCTTACCAAGCATATGAGTATCAATGACAAATAAGGCAGGAAGCACAAATAACATCAAGGAGAATGTAAATGGAAATTCCAAACACATTCCAAATCACAATTTTTCAAGTCAACAATGGTTCAACAACCCTCAAGAACCGTATTATTCAAATACTTCCACGAATCTCATAAATGATCCACAACACTAGTATAGAGCCTAGCATCTCAAAAAATTCGATTGTAGTAAAGTAGTAATAATTTCGCATAGAGATGACCGAATTAGACACATCAATGTATTCTTACAATTTCCATCAAGTTTGATCAAGTTATAACAAACTAAGTCTTGATATCCATCATTTAATATTATGTCCTTAGTATCTAAGAGTCAAACAAGGCATTAAGCAGAATGTCACAAAATTCTACAAACACAAGTATAACATAATCCACCCCCGAGCATGATTAACCCTGGCACATACATAGACGCTCGTCATCTCATATATGTATCACCCCCGCATGTAGCAAACAATGACAAATAGGAGGAAAAATTCCCTCAACAAAGCTAGGCAAAACACTTACCTCAATTCGGCTAATCCAACACTCAATTTAGCCTTTTCCTCTACGAATTCGCCTCCGCTAGACTTAATCTAGCCAATGACGACTTGAATACACCACAAAATGCAAGAGAAAACAATTTAAATTAATAAAGCTATGATTTTTATTCAATTTCTAAAAAGTCAACAAAAGTCAAACCCTGGGCCCGCCTGGTCAAAACCCGGGTCCAAGTGTAGGTCGTGACTACCCATAGCTTCACGAGTCCAAATATGTATTTTATTTTCAAATTCGAGTCATATTCGACTCTCAAATCTTAATTTTTTATTTTTCAAAACTTTGACAAAATCCCAAAATTTTTCATAGATTTCTCATGAATTTGATGTTACATCTTGTATAAAATCATGAAATATAGTTGGAAATTGGTTAAAGATACTTACCCAATGTTTTGGTATGAAAATCCCTTCTCAAAATCGCCTCCCTCGAAGCTAGGGTTCAAAAATATGAAAAATGAAGCAAAAACACGGAATTCTCAGCACTTAATAGGCTGCAGATGTCGCATTTGCGAACAAAACTTCGCATTTCCCCATGAACAGTAAAGAATAATATCCTTTGCGATTTATAATTTAAATAATAAAATATTCCTGCATAGATTTCTTATACTATTTAAATCTCATATATTCTTTTTTCTGATTTCTTATGGAAGAAACTCATTTAATTAAAATAATATGTATAATGGATGACAAGACCAAATCTCCTTGTATAATACATAGAATTGGAAAGTGAAAGTCATCAACAATAATGGCATGGTTCGGGCAACTCCTTAATATATTTAAAAAAAAAAAAAAGAGAAGATAAAAAGCATGCAAGATTGTCTTGTACTAGCTACAAAAATCAATTTAAAACAGTAATCACAAACTACTTGACTAAGTAAGAAGAATTTATATAATTTTCCTTAAGTATATTGACGAGAATTGAATCTAAAACCTCAACATTATATTGTTCAAGGTGTTAGAGAAATACACTTATCTTTTATTAAGGGTTCATACGGCACATAAACTATTGTCTTAAGGTTTTGGGTTGAAACTCAAATTTTGATATGAGTCAAACTTTAGTGAACGCACTTGCACAACCTTCTATCTTCTTTGAGAAAATCTCATTTTATATCCATTAAATTCAAACTATTTACTTTTAAATACCCATACCTAAACTATTTACTACTCCTACCCATGAGGCCTAAACTATTTACCCGCCTCCTCCCCTGAATATGAAACTTTTCAAGCACCTACCAGTTACCCACCACATCAACCTGTGATCGGTTTTCCTCAGCCAATTCCTCCACCTGACGTCACCGCATCATCACCTGAATATTATGCTCATGGTTATCGGGCTTTCCAAGTTCTTCTACCACCCTCTGCTCCTATACTGTGTTCATGATTTTAATAGTTACCGTAATTAATTATTCATATGCCCAAAAAAATCACCTGATATTCATGATTTTGTGAATTGTTGTTGCGTTTTTCACTGATTATGGGTGGGTTGACTTTATTGTACAAAAATTCAAATACACCATTGAAGGACCTTGAAGCTTGAAACTCATAACTTGGTTTGTTTGAGTTTTTAATTATTTTGATCCAATCCTATATGGGTTTGTTTGGAAAGTTGATTGGAGGTTGTATCTAAAGTTTTAGTCAATTTGGTGGAGATTTTGTAGTAGATTTTAGAAGTTTGGGTTGAAATATAATTGAACAAGAGAAAAAGACGAATTTGTATTGTATACTCAAATAGTATACAAATATACCATTTTGGTATACAATTCATTCCAACTATATACCCTATTAGTATAACTATATACTATATTGGTATCATATGCTAGTTGAATCATTTTTTGGTTGTATTAGCTGCATTTATTAGTACAATATTTGATTTTCTTTTAATAATAGTAATATAGTTCAATATCTTGAAATACTTTATTACATTAATATGTGGTACACTATTTTTTTTATTTTTCTCTTTATGCATGTGTGTTATGTAATAGTAGTATAGTCATATAGTTGCTGGGAATTAACCAGTAAAACTGTATACCATGTTGGTATAGTTATATGCCATATTGGTATCTTATGGTAGTTTGAACATTTTTTTTGGTTGTTTTGGCTGTATTTTTAAGTGAATTCTATTCTAAAATTATTTATATGAACGTGATTTGCAGTGCTGAAATTTTTTTGTGCTGATGGATATAGATTATGTGTATTATGTAATAGTTTTTATAATTATAGGCAATTATTGGAACGACCCATACAACTATATACCCTGTTAGTATATGGAATGAGCAAGTTGCTTTGCGAATATTTAGCTTGCAATGCGAGCATGTAATTTTCTCATACTTTTATTGTATCCTTTAATGTTTTGGTACAGTAGTATCGTCACAGATAGTTGTAGCAATATTCTAGAGCAATCATATACTCTGTTGGTATACATGTATACCATATTGGTATCATGTGGTACTAAAAGTCTTTTTTGCTACTTATATTTTTATTGCATTTTCCAATATTTTATTATCATTTCTATTCTAACTAGTATATATGGAGATTTAGTGGCTGTAGATTATATTGTCTTGCTCCATCACTGGTTGGTGTTACTGCTAATGGTAGACTATGTACTAATATTTGTAGGGAAGGAGATCAAGGTTTGCATGGCAATCACGTGGAATTAAAAAAGGAACAAGAAATAAAAAAATATAATAAAATAAAGAAGGAGTCAAATTAGAGTGTGAAATAAGTTATGGTAAAAATAACAATAATACGATTTGGGCAAAAATAAATGAATAAAAGAGAAAAAATAAAAAAAAAATAGGAAGAAATGAGAAAAAAGAAAAGGAAAAAAGAAAAGAAAAAAGGAAAAAAGAAAAGAAGCATAGAAACAAAAAAGAATTGGAGAATAAAGAAAAAATTCGACACAAAAACTGCTATGGGTAGGAAATGTAATTAATTTATGGGTAGAAAAATAAATGGATAGACAAAAGTAAATAATTTTGTTTTTGTGGATAACTGTGTCAAAATCCCGTCTTCTTTCCATAGTAAGTGTATCGAGCCGCTCTAGGTTTCTTCTTTATTTTAAATTCAGCCCATCAAGCCACAAACTTTGCTCCAGGCCCACTCCTTAAATCTCTACAATCTTCTGAAAATACACTTATTTCCCCATCAATTATATAGCATATCTAAAGGGATTTATAATGTCTTGTACCACTTCATCTATTACCTCAAATTTTTGGTGGACGCTTTTTTGCATACTTGGTTTATGAATAAGGAAGTTCACTTGCAAAGTAACTCCCTCTTTTTCAATTAGATACCTCTCCAACTAATATGCAACTTCTTTTTAAGAAACAAAAAAATCTTTTCATACATATGTAACTTCACGACAAGCTAACCCACATTTAGCTCTTTTCTATACTTAATATTCTTTTCTTTAATGAGAAACTTTCAGAAATCACTATGTTTTAGTGGTTATTAGGTAGTTGTAGCTACCATTTATTATATTACTTCTTATAGCTATATTTTTAGATTTTTTAGAGTGCATTCGATGTATTTAAGCTACTGTATTCATGAATACAGTAGCATTTCTAGGCGTGAAAGAGGGGATTTCAGCTAGACAGATTTTTGTATTCGAGTGTATTCGACTGTATTCATGGCGTGAAACATGGGATTACAGCTGGACAGATTATTGTATTCGACTGTATTCACGGCGTGAAACAGGGGATTACACTGTTTTGAAACGAAAAATAAATCAATTAACATAATAGACTCCTAATATAACTCAACAAACTCAATTATAACACAAAAAATTTATATTTTCAGTTATAAAAAAGATTCTCAACCGAAAAATACCCAAAAAAATATAGCAATCTTGCGAAAAATTATATAATACATCTGAAATACATAAATTATATTAATTAGAAAAATATATGAATACATTCATGGAATATAGCGAGACAGTGAATACAATAAAATACATGGAATACAGCGAGATACACTGAAATACAATGAAAAAAGACAATGAATACAACGGAATACATGGAAATAGAGCGAGATACATTGAAATACACTTTAAAAAAAAGGTAACAGAATCTTCAAGTTGCTCAGCCCCAAACTCCGTCGTCTTTGTTCAAGAACAATCCTAATATCGTCTCGTCGAGAGGGCAGCGATTCTGACTCGAAACGTCGTTGTTCCCGTTACTGTGATACTATTACGACAATAGAAAGCAAAGATATGCGAGAATAAACCAATTGACAGAATTGCAATTTGCAGATCACATCTAACCTTTATTCAAAACCACCACACAACAACCAAATTTTTATAGAGAATTCCTTAAACCCAAAGCAAAAACTTCCCCCTGATAACTCATTTGTGTGTTAATTGTGTGTGAAAATAAAATGCACGGAAGACCACGCAAAGCTCCAACAACAGAAGAGCAACAAGCTTCTACTATCAAAGCTTCCAAATTACGTTCTCTCAAATCCCAATTTCTCCAATTCCATCGGAGATTTGCCGCTGATGGTGGTGCTGGCGGAGAAGCTTTCTAGGAAGAAGAATGATCGATTGAGGAACTGATGAGAGAGAATCCATGAGTTTGTATTCATGGAAAAAACTGGCGTTGAGAGAGAGGGTGGAGAAAAATGTAAAAGAATGAGAGAGAAAAATAATACAAAACTTATTTTATGGCTTAAGCGTAGGAGGTAACCATAAATAGATATTTGGCTATAAAAAATCAAAAGGTAGCTATGGAATATAATTTTTTAAAAGGGTATTTTCTATACTATATTAAAAGCACGAAGGCCCTTAGCGAAATGTCGTTCGCTTTTTTTACCCTTTATAATTTGACTTCACACCGGACAAAATAGATATTTAAATATTTTCCTAATATTTTGAATTTCCTACATAGGGAAGATCTAATAACCAAAGTTAATTTTTTTCTAAATATTAGGAAAATAATTATTGCCTAATAACTAAAATTTTGAATTCAAGTTATTCAATTATGATTTTGTTCCTTTAAAACTTGAATTAAAGTACGTATATTTTTATCAGTAAAAAACGACAATCTAATAGAAAATTCGTCTGGGAGAAGGAAACTACAATAAAAAGGAGAACACTCTAAAAAGCTATGTTTTCTGATTCAAACAGCTGTTGAAATCACAACTGTCCTATTTTTTGATATTTATGCTACGTCAAATTGTTTGGATGAACTCATGAAGATCATCAAGTGCAAAAATCAACGAAAGAAAATTGCCATTGGGTTTTGCAAGTTACTATCTAATCCTTATGCCTCTTCTGTACTTTAGATTATGGTGCTCTGAGTTGTTAGAAACTTTGGAATTTCATCGAAGCGAACACCGCGACACATAGTTTTAATAAGTTTTTATTTTTAATTTTATTTTATGTTCCTCACTCCTCAGAATCTATGTTTTGCAGCAGTATATAGGCCTTTTCTTCAATTTAGAATGTGAAATTTACCAGACTTTGTTTATTAAAACGACTTAAAATTACATAGTAGAATGACAGTAGCACATAATTGCCAGACACAGTTAGCTGATATTTAGTCAATTTTATATACTCCTCTTTCTTTAGTAGGATCATCACCTCTAAGCACAGTAAATTAAGTTAATCTTAATTTCAAAAGTTTAATTCTACTTATATAAATATTTTAGAAACATTGATAAATTGAAGTATGTCAAAGCACGAAGTCCCTATCGAAATGTCGTTCGCCCTTTTTACACTTTTAAAATTGTCATGACCCTAAAACCAAACCAGTCGTGATGGCGCCTATCGTGAAACTAGGCCAACCAACATAAATCCCAAATCAAACTATTTATTCATAAAAGACAGTTTTTAAACTATTAATTGGCAATATCTCATAACAGGGGTCTAAATAACCAGTACGGAAGAAAATAACACAAGCCCGACATCGGAGTGTCACAAGTCACGAGCAACTACAAGATCTGTCTAAGTACAATAAAGGCTATCATAGTCCGGGAATAAAAATACTAAGAACAGTCTGAGTAAGGTAAGAAGGAGAAGTGCAGGGCTGCGAACGCCAAGCAGCTACCTTGCCGACTCCGAAGACCTGCTGGAAGAAACGATTAGCGCTCGCTATCGCGACCCGCAACTCCTGGATCTGCACACAAGGTGCAGGGAGTAATGTGAGTACGCCTACTTAGTAAGTAATAAAAGTAAATGCAAGCTGGGCAGTAAGAAAACAGATAATTCCACGTCATAGCACTACATCAAAACAGTATGTTTCCAAGACAGCACAGTAATCAATTATCCCATGAAAACTCAATTTCAGTAAAACCTTTTTAAAAAAATCTTTCAATAGTTTTCAAACAAGTGATGAAACAGTGAGTAGAAATAATGAAAACATAAATAGCCCCTCGGGCGAGACATGTACCATAAACCTCCCCTCGGGCAAAATATCAACAGAACCAGCCCCTCGGGCTACCTCACAATCACTCGTAGCCAGCCCCTCGGGCAACAACATATCACTCACACTGGGTACCCGCGCTCACTGGGGGTGTACAGACTCCGGAGGGACTCCTACAGCCCAAGAGTTATCACAAGCCATCTCGTGGCATAATAAATCAGGCCCTCGGCCTCTCATATATCACAAAACAGTACAACCTACTGCGCGCAGCCCGATCCCATGATATCCTCACAACACAGGCCCTCGGCCTTACTCAGTCAGAATACCTCTCAAGCCACTCGGGCTAACAGTAAAACAGGATGCTCAGTCGAAATATCATTTATGCATCAAATAAGAGTAAATAAGACTGAGTTATGAAATCAGTAAAACGTAGCATGACTGAGTACAGTTATTAAATCAAAATAGTGAGGAATTTCAGTAAAGAAAGCCCCTAAGGGTCCAAACAGTTGGCACGAGGCCCAAATATGGCATTACGCCCATAACATAGTAATACATTTCTAACATAAGATTTTATCAAGTAGTTTCAATCAAATACATAACTTAATAGTTACTACGGGACGGATCAAGTCACAATCCCCAACGGTGCACGCCCCTCACGCTTGTCATCTAGCGTGCGCGTCACCTCAAAGTAGTACAACAATGTGAAATCCGAGGTTTCATACCCTCAGTACAATATTTACAATCATTACTTACCTCAAACCGGACCGAACTCTAACCAGCGATGCCTTTGCCTCTCGACTCGGCCTCCAAATGCTCCAAATCTAACCAAAATCAGTATCATATCATTAGTACACGCTAAAGGAACAAGGCCCAAGCGAAAATAATTAATTTAACTCAAAAATCCCGAAATTGGCTAAACCAGACCCCTGGGCCCACGTCTCGGAATTCGATAAAATCACATCATTAGAATCCTTATCCTCCCACGAGTCTATACATATCAAATTCACCAAAATCGGGCCTCAAATGACCCCTCAAATCCCTAATCAAAGATCTCCAAAACTCAAGCCCTAACCTTCAATCTCACTCCAAATTCCGCACTAATTTCATGATTAAGCAGTGGATAATTCATTACAAACACCAAATACACAGCCCAAGAAACTTACCTCACTGAAATCCTTCAATTCCTCCTTGAATTCCCGGCTTGGAGCTCCAAAATCGCACAAAAATGGTGAAAAATGACTGAAAATCGCGAAGTGAGGCTTTTATAGTTTCTGCCCCAGGGATTCCGCACCTGCGGTCCTATAAGCGCACCTGCGCTTCCGCGGAAAATGTCCGCTTCTGCGGATTTCACTTAAGGCACCAGCTTCCGCACCTGCGCCCCAGGCCTCGCACCTGCGGGCTCGCAGGTGTGGTTAATCCTTCCGCTCCTGCGGTTACTCTTCGCGCCTACGATCATCGCACCTGCGGTCCCCACTCCGCAGGTGCGGAAACAACAGAAGCAGCAAAAAAATTTGCAACTCCAATTCAACTCTAAATTTTCTGTCAACCACCCAAATTCATCCCGAGGCCCTCGGGACCTCAACGAAACATGCCAACAAGTCACATATCACCATTCAAACTTGTTTGAACCTTTGGAACACTCAAAACAACATCAAAACATCAAATCACCCTCGGTTTCAAGCCTAAGGATTCTAAAACTTCCGAATTCTGCAAACGACGTAAAAACCTATCAAATCTCATCCGAATGACCTGAAATTTTGCACACACGTCACAAATGACACAACGGACCTACTCCAATTTCCAGAATTTTAATCCGACCCCGATATCAAGATTCCCACTGCTAACCAGAGAACGCCAAAATTCCAATTTCGCCAATTCAAGCCTAAATCTACCACGGACCTCCAAAATACATTCCGAACACGCTCCTAAGTCACAAATCACCTAACGAAGCTATCCGACCATAAAAACCCAATTCCGAGATCGTTTACCCACAAGTCAACTTCCGGTTGGCTTTACCAACTAAATAACCAACTTAAGAGACTAAGTGTCTCATTCCACCCTAAAAGCATTCCGAACACAACACCACCAACACGATATGATGAAATACAACTGACACAACACACGAGGAAGCAGAATAGGGGAAATGGAGCGGTAACTTATGAAACGAACGGCCGGGTCATTACAAAAATAGATTTCACATTGGACAAAAGTAACTTTTAATTATTTTTCTAATATTTAAAAGCTTAAAATCAATTAAATTTTTGCTTATTACATTATTTCTTATTTGAATTAGTTCCTACTATTTAGGATTATAACATCAATAATATTTACCTTATATAAATCGCTAAACATGAATTATTTATAAAGTTAAGGTCTTCAAGTTAGACATGAATTAGAACTCTAATAAAATTCCGTCACAATTTTCCTCTTCGTTGAAAACAAAACCCATAACTATCTTGTAAATGTAACACGTAGAAATTTTTTACTAAATATTTTAGGTATTAATCACAACTCTATTTAAGTTCTTATTTAAATTTTCATAATTTTTTTCTTTTTGCATTCACTTCCAAAAAATGATAATTTTCTATATTTTTTTTATATATATTAAGTTATTCATTGTACAATATTAACCGATATTAGTCACTTTTAAGAGTTGAAGAATTAACCCAAATTGTCAGCCACCCTACCACTTAAACTAAAAATAGTCGGTAAATATATATTATATGTATAATATATGCATAATTTATGCATTATATGTGTATAATTATGTGTAATCAACGTATAATTTATATATGACTAAAAAAAAGTAAATAATTAATATAATCGGCTATTCGTGTAAAGATCCCTTTAGCTTGCATTGTCACTCAACAACTTTTTTCTAGGAACTACATAGCCAATTTCTTCCTTCAAATCTCTAAAGGGCCGAAATTAATGCCGGATAAAAAGGATTTCGATTATAGTTTTCTGTGTGATAGCCCAGGACGAGGTGGTACTTTTGATATTTCGGCACGCGAATGATTCAATCCTTTTTTGTGTGTGTTATTTGACAAATCTATGAAGAATTGTGATAAAAATGTTTTTGTTTTACTTTTTATATTTAGTATTAAATCATAAAAATAATAATTTTCACAAGATATTCTCATAAAAGTTTTCACAAATCATAACAAGGTATCAGAGAACCTTTGCGGGACATAATTTCTTCCTTCGTTAAACTAGCTAAGGACCAACATTCATTTTTAGGAACTTTAACTTTTTTCATAATACAAATATATTATATATAATATTGATCTAGATTTTTATAATTATGTATTCATTGATATAGGTACACGCGCAAAGCGCGTACCCTAAGACTAGTTTAAAATAAATAAGGTATCAACTAGGGCTGCTTATCAGGCGAATTGGGCGGTACTCTTAACGGTTTGGCTTATCGGTTATCGGCTTTTACATGTATTAATCCGCTAGCCACCCGATAAGATATCGGGCGGATTGGTATCGGTTTAGCTCTTATTGGACGGTTATCGGGCAATTTATCGGCCTAATTCAATCTATATTGCACATGACGCAATTTACCAAATTTAGCAAGGGTCCAAAATTTGCTTCGCCGTGCTTCAAATGTATGCTGATGTTGGTCAAAGAATGTGATTTCTTACTCTTGTTTTATAACTGCTCCAATTTTCTTTAGATGTCGCTCTAATTTCTAAACAATCCAAGATCACCTGCCGAAATGTGTGCGGACTGACGTTTTTTTTTACATGCAAGCAAACCTGCAAATGTATGTGTTAAACCCAATTTAACAGCAGATTCTACTCGTGTCACGACCCAAACCCCGCACTGGTCGTGATGGTGTCTCTCGTGAAGACGAGGCCAGCCAACTAACCCAACTCGTCTTTGCAAAAATAGATTATACATGAATGAACACTTTAAATATGACTTAATAATATTAATTAGCAGAAATACAACCCAACACAACCCTAATCGGGGTGTCACAAGTCACGAGCATCTATCAGAATGTAAATCTACTACAAGGTCTAATATATATATATACAAAACCGGAGTAACGAACAAAGAAAGAAAAATGGTGCTTCGAACGCCGACAGTCACCTCTTTAACTCATATAACCCTTCCTCTGATCANTTCAGTCTCCGAGTCGGGTTTCGATTCGAGCTCATTTGACCCTCAAGTTTTCGTATTTTAAGCTGGCGACAATGGCTCTTACGCTTTAGGTCGGTGCGACCATTTATGTGGGCTGGCGACAGTGGCTCTTACGCTTTGGGTCGATGCGACCTTTTGTGTAGGCTTAATTTTCCCTTGATAAGGATTTTTTTAAAGTGTTTTCCTGACTCTTCGACAGTTTAATAAAAAACTTCGAATGTGAGTCGTTATGTGGCGATGATCGAGCACCTCGGGAGGTTTGGCTCGGAGGCTGAGTTACACGAGGTGCAGGGAGTAAAGTGAGTACTCCAACTCAGTGAGCAATAAGAGTAAATAACAACTGAGCAGTAAGAAATCACGTAAAACAAACCATCGTACTATATGGAAGCAGGGTACAATTCTTTGAGAAAACAGTGAAGCTGTAAAAATCTTTAGAAATATTTTGACTCAGTTTAATCTCTTTTTAAAAATGATCTTTCCAACAGTTCCGAAATGATTTCAAAACAGTTAGTGCCGATAAGCACAGAAAATCCTCCCCTCGGGCACAATATCACAGTATAACAGGTAAAAAGACAAGTAAAGATGCAAGATGAGCACATAAAAGTTCGCCCCTCGGGCAATATCTCAAAACGGTACCGGCCCCTCGGGCTCACTCTCAGAACACTCTCAGCCCCTCGGGCTCTCTCTCTCTCAGAACAGTATCATACAGTAACCGCTGCGGCGTGCAGCCCGATCCACATCTCGCTGCGACGTTCAGCCCGATCCATATATCGCTGCGGCGTGCAGCCCGATCCATATATCGCTGCGGCGTGCAGCCCGATCCATATGGGTACCCGCGCTCACTGTGGGGGTGCAGATTCCGGAGGGGCCCTTTACGGCCCAAACGCAATATCAAGCCACCTCGTGGCACATAAAATAAGGCCTGAAAGCCTTCTCACATCACACTCGAGGCCTGAAAGCCTCCTCACATAACACTCGAGGCCTGAAAGCCTCCTCACATCACGCTCAAAGCCTGAAAGCCTCACTCAGTCCAGAAACATCATAAGCCCCTCGGGCATTAATAAAATAATAGTTCTCAGCCCAAACAAGAGTGAAATATCATTAAAACCTCAAAATTTCAATTAAAGCGGCTGAGTTTGCAAAACAGTATAATCATTAGGACTGAGTTCAAATAACGTATCAAAAATAGTGAGGAAATAGTGATAACAATCCCCGAAGGATTCAAATAATTGGCATTAAGCCCAAAACGTGGCATTAAGCCCAAATCATGATCATAAACAAAATAGTTCAGTCAAATAGTAAAATATCAAACGGGACGGACCAAGTCACAATCCCCAACGGTGCTCTACCCCACGCTCGCTATCCGGCGTGCAAGTCACCTCAATATAGCACTACGATGTGCAATCCGGGGTTTCAAATCCTCAGGATATCATTTACAAGCATTACTCACCTCGATCCGGTCCAAACTCTAGCCCGCGATGCCTCGCTCGCACGAATCGACCTCCGGATGCTCCAAATCTAGCCACAATCAGTACATAATCATTAAAATATGCTAAGGGAGCGAAGCCCACTCGAAAATATCCAATTTAACATCAAAATCCCAAAATTGCTCAAACCCGGCCCCCGGGCCCACGCTTCGAAATTTGACGAAACTCACAAAATCCGACAACCCATTCAACCACGAGTCAACCATATCAAAATTACTAAATTCCGATAACAATTTCGCCTCCGAATCTTCAAATCTTATTTTCAAATCCCTAGGTCCAAATCCCCAATTTACACCTCAAAAACATGTAATCTAGTCGGATTATTCGATGATAATTCAATATTATGGAGTAGAAATGATCACAAGTGACTTACCTCAAGATTTCCCATGATTTCTTGCTCAAAAATCGCCCCAAGCCGTGTTCTTTCACAAAAAAAATGTCAAAATGAGCAAAAAAAAAAAAAAACAGAACAGCACTAATACACCCGAATCTGGTCACTAAAAGTGCCAAATCTGGTCGCTAAAAGCCAAATCTGGTCGCTAAAAGTGCCAAATCTGGTCGCTAAAAGGTGCACACAACATCTGATGCACCAGCAATCTTTATTTTCACTAAAAAGGCTCCAACTCCATCATACAAACTCGGAATTCGATGATTCTTGTTCCTATGAGTCACAAATAATAATACGAACATAGCCCTTTAATCGAAACTCAATTTGGAGCTCATTTGCTCGGTGTGATATCCATTTCGCTCGTTAAACAATTAACTCATGTTTCGCGTCAAAAACCCAATCGCGACTTGATGAAATTAAACCAAACTTTCCAGATCACTCCTATAATTCATTGTTAAAATTTCGGAAGTCTCGAAATCAAATTTCGATCTCTAGAACTAAAAATGGACCTTTGGATCATTACATGCTTATGCTCAAAACGGCAAAATCTTCCAAAAACTCCTCCAAAACTTATCCGAGCCTCATGGGACCCCGACCAAACATGCCAACACACCCCATAACATCATTCAAACTTGTTCCAACCTTCGGAACGCTCAAAACAACATCAAAACATCGAATCACCTTCGGGTTCAAGCCTAAGAATTCCAAAACTTCTGAATTACTCTTTCGATCAAAAACCCGACCCAACGACGTCCGAATGACCTGAAATTTTGCACACACATCACAAATGACATAACGAAGCTACAGCAACTCTCGAAATTCCATTCCGACCCTTGGATCAAAATCTCACCTATCAACCGGAATTCGCCAAATTACTAACTTTGCCAATTCAAGCCAAATCCCTCCACGGACTTCCAAAATGCAGTCCGATCGCTCTCCTAAGTCATAAATCACCCAACGAAGCTAACCAAATCATAAAAATTCCGATCCGAGCTCATATACAAACAAGTCAACTCTTGGTCAAACCTTTCAAATTCAAAGCTTTCAACTGAGACTGTTCCTTCAAATTCATTCCGATTTTCCTGAAAACCAAAACCAACGATCTACATCGGTCATAATACATCACACGGGGCAAGTCATGCCCGAGAACTGGCGATCAAAGTGCAAAAGCTTCAAAACGACCGGTTGGGTCGTTACAACTCGTTAAACTATCTCTTGTTTGTTAAGTTTAGGTACTTCTACTGCACCTACTGGAGGTGGTAAGCATACGTGAAGCAATCAAGTAAATTGTTTTTGGTTTGATAGGATTGAAAAGAATGCGCGAAGCAAGAAATTAAAATTTGTCTAATAGTAAATTAGTAATAGAGAATAGAGATAGAGTACTGGAAGTGGAAGAAGGGTTTTTGATTATTTAATACATATATGGATAAAAATAAATTTTATATGTATATATATTCTTAACGGGTTAACGGATTATCCGTTAAGAAAATTAAATAATCCGCCCCCAAACCGATAAGCCGTTAATAAAAAAATTTCAATCCGTTCCCCGTCCGTTAAACTGTTAACCCGATACCAATAAGCCATTAAGCTTCGGTTTCGGTTCGGTTTTCGGTTTCGTTTCGGTTTTGAACACTCCTAGTATCAACCTTTGCTATAGGAGGTAACTAATCCTTCTTTAATCTGCAAAAAGTAAAAGTTTACATATGGCTATCGCCTTCACTTTTTTGAATCTATATAATTGTTTCATAAGCCCAGTCCAATTAAGAAAAATTATCCATTGGGCTAGTCGGGCTTTTGCATTTTCCCATTTCCTGTGACAATCTTGGCCCAATATGAGCATTTGGCTGAAATTCTAATGAGAGAACTAACCACAAATATACAGAGAATGAACCTCTATAGCCCCTTAAAATTTTAATAGCACATGATTTTTTCCATTGACGAAATGTATCCGATCTAAACATATTATATCTAATAGCCCAAAATGTCTATTTTGTATATGTTTTGTATAGTGATAGTATATTTTGTATATATTTTGTATTGTGACAGTCTATTTGTTATATTTTTTGTATAGTGACAGTCTATTGTATATAAATTGTACAATGACAGTCTATTTTGTATATTTTTTGTATAGTAACAGTTTATTTAGTATATATTTTGTATAGTAACAGTTTATTTAGTATATTTTTTTGTATAATGACAGTCTATTTTGTATATATTTTGTATAGTGATAGTCTATTGTATATTTTTTGTATAGTGACAATCTATTTTGTATATTTTTTGTAAAGTAACAGTGTATTTTGTATATATTTTGTATAATGACAGTCTATTTTATATATATTTTGTATAGTGATAGTTTGTTTAGTATATTTTTTGTACAGTGACAGTCTATTTTATATTTATTTCAACGTTATGCATAATGGATATTCAGTGATATCTAGGTTTTTCTTTTTCATCTCCATATACAAGCGCACACTCATTTTTTGTATAGTGACAATCTATATTGTATATATTTTGTATAGTGACGGTCTATTTTAGTATATTTTTTGCATAGTAACAGTCTATTGTAGACAAGTGAAATTTGCTCAATTAATTTCAGGAAGCAGTTTGGTTGAATTTGGTATTCTTCAAAGTATTTTAAACAAAACAACAACTACTGTCTACTACGTATCAATCCGCAGCTATTTGAGACAGTTATATGACTCCCATTATGTATTTCGGTCAAATAATATGATGATTTTCGAAATATAATAAGTATTTAGTAACTTTTGAAAATATATTAGCAAAACCTGAAGTCTGAAGTCACTGATTGGTCACATTGCGTCAGCCTCTTTTTTTTTTATATTTTTTTTTAAATATTAAAGTTGATCAATTCCTTTTTCCAGTTTGATAAAATATTGTTATTTTGGGATATTTGATATCCAAGAACATTCTTAGAGTAATTCATCATATCGGGCAAAAGAAACCAAGTACTGGATAAAGAATTGAAAGGCACTTGTGATAACAACGTTATTTCATATCCAACAATTGCAAAAGTCACAAGCGGTTTTTTGTCAATAAGAAAACTGATTTTGCATATCATTGGTGGAAGATTGGAACGGCTCGATGGCAACAAAATCTACCGCATTTGAGCAAATTTAGGCTAGCCAATATAATTTGTTTGGGACTATAAACTGCATGGCTTAATTCATGGCTAGCGAATGATAATTGTTTTCACCGGCCGGCTACAAATGAAATTTTCTCAAATATACACTACTTACTAACAACTAGCCATTAAGAGCCTATTTGGCCAATCTGCCAAAAATTACTTATTTTGAAAAATGCTTTTGTTAAAAAACACTTTTAGAAAAATTAATTTTGCAAAATAGCAGTTTATTTTTGGCCAATTCGTTTGAGTAGTGCTTTTTGCAAGCTCACTGTGTTTGGCCAATTATTTAAAAGGTACTTTTAAGAATCAAATTACGAAAAATAACAGTAAAGGTTCAATTTGCGATTAATGTTATTTTTTTTTAAAAAAAAGTTAAACATTTATTATAAAAGAATTCAATTAAAATATAACAAAAGTAAAAATATAAATAAAAATTCCAATCAACACAAAATATAGTTATTCCAAAGAAATAATATTGAGTATTTGGTATTATTTATTGTTTACATGATAATTTAAAAATGCCAAATTACGTCATTCAATATAGGGAAAAGGTCCGAATTTGTCCCTCTAATATAGTATATAGTTTACATTTGTCCTCTGTTATACTTTTCGTCCAAATCCACCCCTACCGTTAACAGTGTTTGCTTTCTAGAACCCCGTTTTCCTAAATAAGACTCCCGGTACTTACTTTTACTGATTTATGACTTGCGGGAATGGTTGGTTCGGGATTTGGAAGAGTTTGGGTTGAAATCGGAACACTTGGTTCCTTAAGGTTGGCTTAAAAGGCCAAGTTTGACTTCGGTCAACGTTTTTAGTAAACGACATCGGAATCAGGATTTGAAGGTTCCAACAGGTTTGTATGATGATTTCGGACTTGGGCATATATCCGGATCGGGTTTTGGATGACCCCGGAGCGTTTTGGCACCTAATAGTGAAAGTTGATTCCTTAAGGATTTTGAAGTTCTTTAAATTTGGTTTGGGACGGATTTTTGTGATATCGAGGTCCGAACGGAATTTCGAGATCGGGAATAGTTCCATAATGTCATTTAAGACTTGCACGCAAAATTTGGTGTCAATCCGAGTAGTATAAGTGCGTTTCGTCACATTGGATGTAGATTGAAGAACTTGAAGTTCATACGTTTGAATCAATTGATTTTAGGGTGTGATTCCTTGTTTTAATGTTGTTTCCGGTGTTCCGAGGGTTCGAACGAGTCCCTTTTATCATTCCAAACTTGTCGGTATGTTCGGGCGGGGCCCCGGGTGCCCCGAGCGTCAATCAGATGAGGCTTGAGCTTAGTTGAAAATATGAGAAGGAGCTGAAGCTCCAGGCTTCTGTCATAGCCGCACCTGCGATTGGCTAGCCGCAGGTGCTAGACCGCAGAAGCGGCCATGGGTGGCCAGCCCAGAAACCGCAGAAGCGGCCCCCTAACCGCAGAAGCAGAACTGCAGGAGCGGTTGGCCTTCCGCAGAAGCGGCCCAGCAGGCCCAGCCCAGGACCGTAGAAGCGGCCCATTTTCCGCAGATGCGGTTGGCGCAGGTGCGACCCAGGACCGCACATGGGAAAACTGCTGAAGGCAGTGGCCTTCTTTAAATAACAGGAGTTTGTTATCTTGACACATTTTTACTCCATTCTTGGGCGATTTGGGAGCTTCAAAAGGGGAGATTTCAACCTAGCTTTGGGAGGTAAGTTATTTCTACTTAATGTGAGTTTAATACATAGTTTATGGGTAGATTATAACATGTAAATTAGTGGAAATTGTGGGTTTAGAGTAAAATCTAGGGTTTAGACAAAAATGAGATTTAACCACGAAATTTATAATGGAATGTAGCAGAAATCATATAGTATTCTTGATCCTTAGGTTATGGGTAACAACTTTTTTCAAAAATTTCCGGAATCCGGGCATGTGGGCCCGGGGATGAATTTTAGGAACCTTGCATTTAGGGTTGGAAAATTAGTTTAATAGTTTATGAACTCATGAGCATATATTGACTAGTTCTTATCCCATTTGGATAGTTTTGGAACGTTCGGCTCCGATTTGAGGGTTTGAGCGCATTCTTGAAATTTGATGTAAGCTTTGGGATGAGGTAAGTCTCCTTTCTAACCTTGTAAGAGGGAATTAACCCCATAGGCGAATTAAATAAATGTATGTGACTATCTGTGGGGGCTACGTACGTATGTGGTGACGAGAGTCCGTACGTAACTACTATTATGCTAATTGTCCGGATAGTTTAGGTCCTGTATCATGCTATACTTGCAAATGCTTGTGTCTTTGCTTCTTACTAAGATCACTTAGGTCATGCTAGAAATTTATAAATAAATATAGACGGCTATAATCACTTACTTGAGAACTTGTATGAATTATTTGGCTATAAATGGGCAATGTGTGCTTACTTGATAATAAATTGCTATTTGTGGATCGGGCCGATCTGGTAGTAAATAGATGCATGTATGGTCGCACCATTCGACCCTCTGGTAGTGCACAATTTATTATTATATCGGACAGGGCTGTACGACCTCGGCACAATGTGCGCATGTTATTTATGTGGAACTTTCCGTGGATTACACTGCTTAAATGCTTGAAATGTAACTTACGACATGATGGGACTGAAATTGATATGTTGTTAAGAAAGAATATCTTGTTTCTCCTCGTCCTTGGACTGTCAATATATTCATGCTATTCATGCTTAGCGTAAAACTTAAACTGTATTATTGTTGACCCTAGTAGGTGTCAAGTCGACCCCTCGTCACTACTTCTTCGAGGTTAGACTGGATAATTCTGGGTACATGTTGTTTATGTACTCATACTACGCTTCTGTACTTAGTGTACAAGATCTAAGGCAGGTGCATCTAGCTACCTGTCCGGCGCGCGTTCCTGATACTTGATCGAGATGTCAAGGTGAGCTGCCCCTTCTGAGCCGTTCAGCAACATGCCGGCGTCTCTCCTTTTGTTATTACTGTCTATTCTATTTCAGGCAGTAGGATAGTTGTATTTTTGTACATTCTAGTAGTTGCCCTAGTACTTGTGACACTAGTTCCTGGCATACACATTTGTAGACTATTACTTTTGGGTTGTATTCCTATTATTATAAATTTGTTAATTAACGAATGTTTTAAGTTTAAGATTAAGTAAACGTTGGGATTGTTCGGTAAAATAAATGAAAACTCACTAGTTGATTAGGGTTGACTTGCCTAACAACGGTGTTGGGTGCCATCACGACCTGTAGTGGAATTTGGGTCGTGACTGTTGATACCCAATTTTGCCCTCATATTTTTTTAATATACATATATACTTCCAAAATAGCATATTTGCATCATTACTTAGCCTGCAAACCTATACAGCATTTTCTATAATTTTTCATAATTTTTTTTTAGAGCTTCAAATTAATTTTTCTTATATTTAAAATTATATAAATATCTAGTAATTATCCTTTAAATTAATTTTTGATGACTTAATTACCCCAAAATTATCATTTGCATCCGTAATACATGTTTCACATATTTTTATCCTATTTTCGTAATTGCATTAGCATTATTAAGCTATTTAACTAATTTTACAATAACGGCCTATATTCTACAAGTAATTGCATTTATTATAATATCTATGTCAAAGTATCATTTTTATATTTTTATAATATCGAGTTATTATTTTAAAATAGTTTCGCAGCATAAATATTTTTTTTACCATTTATTAGAAGTTTTAATAATTTGTTTTTATTATTTTTAAGGGTTTCAAGAGCTGGCCCAAAATAAGCCAAAATTTCGTACCAAATTAATGGCCGAAACACCCAAATCCCTAGCCCGATTCTCAGAACCCAAACCAAATAACCCATTGACCCAACCCCAATTAAATACAACCCAACCCAAACCCCTTTCAATCCTGGCCGTTGATCTCCGAGATCAACGACCATCATCCTTTCTTACCTTTTTTAATTCAAACGACCCCCCTAACCTAGTCATTTTGTTACATTCGCCGCCCTAAATTCCTCTCCTCTCCGTCTCTCAGATGCTCTCCAGCTCGAACCCTAATGCCACCGCCGTTACTCACCAACTGTCGTTCATGGCGGTTCTTCAACACCCCAGGCCTCTAATGGCCTCTTCTATGCTGGGTACTTCCATCTCTAAGGTCCTTGAGAAGATTCTCAAGGGACCAGGGCTAGTCTGCTTACGCATTTGGGTCTTTCTTGCCTGTTTCAGGCCATTGTGGCTCGATTTTGAGTAAGAACTTCTTATTTTGTCTTAAATCCGTGGGTTCCTGAGTCTATATTCTCATCTCTGATTTACTTCTGAAAACCCTAAATTTCGTCTTTAATCTTCTCAGATCTGAACAGATCTGAGAAGAATCGGACCTATTTCACATGTTTCTCATAAAAAATCTTCTGGTTTTTCGAGTGATTTTCCTTTTTTTTTTCTAAAGCTAGGGTTTCTTGGAAATCCTTTTCTCCAAACGTTTTCTAACTTTGAATGTTTAAACTTCTGTTCTTATGTGCTTCTTGGTCGATTTATGTTGAGTTTGCCTTAGCCCTAGTTGATTTATGCTAAAACCCCAATTTTTGACATTTTGCTTTGATTTTGAGTTTGACCGTGTTACCTGTTCACTGTTTCGTTCTATGCTTTGATTCTCATGATTTCTCCTTAGTCTAATTTAAACGTCTTGTTATTTTTACCCTAGTATGCCTCTATTAAGGTTTCTGTTTGATTTCTCGACTAATTCTGTGTGTTTATACTTAGCCTATTTGTATATTTGTGAAAACATATATTATTCTCCTTTAAATTAGTACTATCTTGGATTCCTGATTCACTGATTTGCTCCGTAAAAACTTAGGGGCTGATTCTTGATTATTCCTTTATTTGCGACCTTATTTAGTTTCTTACCTTATTTGATTAACTGTGATACTTACTGATTCCTCAAGATTGTTTCCTTAATTGAACCCCTGCTTATTTACCCTTAGTTGCCCACTCTGTACTTAAGTCTTACTCGATTTTCTTTCCTTAAATATTGTCCCGCCCTTTACCGTTGGGTAATTACCCCTTAATTAAGGGAGACTATACTGATTTTGTACATAATTGATTCCGTAAGCTTCCTTAATTGCTGACTGATTGATCTCCTTTACCTTATTCTATTTTGCTCCTAACTACTATATATACTCTCCTCTATTCTCACTTCTACACAAACATCAGTTCACAGTTCACAGTACACACATACACTCAAACTCTTCTCCTTCTTTGCTGCTTGTGCTACTTGTGCTATTGTGGGTCTAGCCGGCTGAAAGCCAAGGCTAGATAGTGAGACTATACGTGCTTTATATTCTGCACTCTTTTTCCTCAACTGGTATGTCTCTAGTTAAATTTGAAATCCAAACTGTATGTGTTTCATTCCTGCATTAGTTCATTGATTATGAATTTGACCTATCCTCCTATTTACTTCTTGGTTTAAGCATGTCTAAATTCTGCCCTGTTCAATGTGCAACTAGTATGTCTACACTTCACATGTTTATCTGATGCTTGAACAACCTGTTTTATGCTTAATCCCTCAACGTGTGATCATGTTGGTTACTTAATGCATGTGGTTAATCCTACTTGTGTGTTTGATTCTGTCCTCTACATCTCTACTCCATGTCTTGATTGCCTACCATCTTGGTTAATTTGTTAAGGCTATGAATTTCCTAAGTGTTCTATACATATTGTTGTCTACATGCTTCCCTGCACCCATCCATGTACCCCAATGAGGTTCCTATATGTTCCCAATCCCTTTCACCCCTGTGTGCAAACCTACCTGCTATAGTACCCGTTAATCTAAACCTTCTATGATTGACCGTCTACTGAATTTGCTCTCTTCTAAACTGTTTTCAAATGCTGTCAGTATTCTTCTAAAAAAAAACTGGCTTTCATTCCTAGTATTTCCTCAAAACTGGTCTATTCTAGAAAAACCTTTTTCACTCCTAAACTGTTTTCACTAAGTCTTTCAAACTATGTCAAACACTCTCACTTACTCTTACGTTATTAAGTTCTGCCCCTCTGGTATGTGTATTGCTTAGGGATCCTTGAGATCTCTCTAAACTCTAGCATATCAAGGCTGGCCCTTCCATACTGCACATAATCAGTCTCTTTTTGAGAAAGGTTTGGGTGTGAGCACTGCCCGGGATCCTTGAGGTCCTTAGGGAACTCTGACACACCTGGACACAAATTTGGCAATGAAACCCTTGGCATTTGAGACTACTGAAGGCCTGGTACCCCAGGTTTGCTTTGGGCCTGCATCAGGCTCCCTATAGCTTAATCTATATTTCATTTATGTAATTCTTGTCTATAATAATCATTTGTAAACAGATATTGGGGTAACTAGTGGAAAAGGGAGGATGGTTGTATGATACTGTGGGTAAAACTGGGTAAAAAACATGCTATAGGCTTTATATTCTGCAAATCTGCATTAGAAGCCATGTTCTAGGATTGATGTGTTCATTTACATTTAAACCACGTTGAACCTGTGCATTAGATATCCTGTTTTTAGGGCCTTCACATTTACTGCTTCAGCATGTTGCATGCTCAATTCCCGGTTCTTCGCAAGTACTGTCACATAGACATCCTGCTATTAAGTAATCTTAATAAAAACTGTCATTCCTTTATGCATTAGATACCATGTTCTTAGGAACTCTGTTTGCATCTGTTTGAACCACGTTTATTTCGATTAAATCAATAGCTTTCCATGAAAAGGTTTAAAAACAAACTCACGCATAGGTATCATGTCTCTAAACACAAATTGATAAATCGCCTATTATAATCGGTATCACCTAGATCCAGCATGCCTATAGGTCGAATAATCTCAAACTGTTTAAACAGCTCCTGCAACTGTGATTGTGTAGAATCCCACGCCTAGGCAAGCTTAGGTAATTAATCTCCTTGTAAAAATGAGAATCTGTGTTCTGATCGTGTTTAAACTGCTTAAGTTTCACAAAGGCTATAAAACCAGTAGGCGAACTGGTTAGGATTGTGACACCCCCTTAAAACAAACCCCGCATATCCTGTATCTGTAACATTCATCTAGATATCATGTTCCTAGGTTTTCTGAACTTCTTCAAAATCAGCTGTTTGAGACATGCTGTTTATTTGCCTATGTATCTGTGGAGGTAAATATGAGCCTTTTATTTGCTTCTTTAATTGGCAGTCCTATGTGTTATTTGTTGTCGCCTAGACTTTTTCCTTTTTAACACCTTAGGATTGTCTTGAACTGGCCAAGTCTAGAGGTCCTAAATTCCTCCGGGGCCACAAGGAAGGGACGGGTAACACTACGCTTAAAGGTCGTTAATCAAACTCGCTTATATAACCATTAAGGGGGGGGGGAGGGGTAATGGGTAGTAAAAGGATATGACGACCTGCGCGCTAATGTCACGTGTAGCCCCTCTAGTTGAGGAGGATTACCGGGCATTGCACAGATTGATCCCGTAGGCTAATCAACTTAGGACTTCCCTTTCCCAATTCCTATATGTGTTTAAATTATCTAAACTTCTTTCATAAGTGTGCATTGGACCATCTCAGCTTCTTTGATCATATATGTATTTAGACTGTGAAAACTACCTTTATTTGCAAATATGTGCTAAGACTGCTTACTTGTTAATTGACTAATTCACATAGTTTAAGTTCAGTCGGGACCCACCATTGTGGACCGCGAGGGGTGCCTAACACCTTCCCCTCAAGGTTATTTCGAGCCCTTACCCTAATATCTGGTAATGCAAACTAGTTACTTGAGTTGATCGCTCTAGGTGCCCTAACGCACCTTAATCCGTTAGGTGACGACTCTTCAAATACCCAATTCCCAAAAGGAAACGAGTTGTTCCCCCATGAATGTCGAAACCCGGACTCCGCGAGGAAAAAGGGGGCGCGACAGCATGATGACTCTGCTGGGGATATTCTAGGCTCTCACCATAACGAACTTGTTTTTAGTCTTAAGCATGCTTTACCCCGCGCACCCTCCCCTTTATTTGGATTTAGCTGCTTATTTATGATTTCCTTTATTTCCCGAAACTGACTTGTCTCTTTGTTTTCTTTTTCCATAACTGTCTTTCAATTATTTAAATATTGCATTTATTGTTTTTTTCTTAACGTGCAAATACTTGACAACATGCTATTTATTGTTGCATAAATCATGCTCAACATCATATTCCACTCGTGCGTAATCAATCCTATATCAACGGTTGATGAGTGTTTGCGCTCTTCCCATATATCACCCTTTAAATCCGGAAAGGCGTATTTGCGGTAAAACTAGTCGATCAGCGGTGCGTTCGACGGTTTCGTGCCTTTCCCCCTCAAGTTGTCCGCTTGAATATCCTAGTCTAGACCTCTATAGAAGCCTTACTCTGATTAACTATACATGCATCATGGTCAAACCTAGCCGGGTTAATATGTTGTCCGCATAATAACCCTTTAAGACAAGCCTCGTCCAAAAGTCCATCGGGTTTTCCACAATCCCAACGGACGTAATCACGATTGTGTGCATTAATTTGGAGAAATAAGTGTCAATATGCTAATCATTACTTTATAAATAGACGAACCTGGAGGGGGAAAGGGCCTAACTATCACTTGTTTTGCAGAAAATGAGGTATGAAGTCCCCAGGTTCGGCATGGTCGGTAGCATACCTTCACTATTGGAGTACAGTCTGATGGAATTGGAGGGGAAGATAAGAAAGAGGGTCACCGACTGCCAGAACGCTGAGGGAAACGAAGGAGGGCATTTGGCAAGGGCATTCCTACTGCTGAACCTACGCGAGCTGGGAGAGTTGATCGACAACAACATCCAGTCTGAAGAGGGTCCTTCTAGGACCAAGTAGATTAGATTTACTTGCTTTCCTTTTAAATGTAATAAGGCCAAGTGCCATTAGCAACATTATCTTATTTAGTTTCGTTTTGGGTCGTTTATTTTTACATTAATGAAATGAGGCAATTATTGGCACTGAATTTCTCCACATTTATTTGTCGCTAGGTCTACCTCGGGCATAACGAGGCTCCCAAATTAGGACGCGAATTTACATTCCCGCAATATGTGTTTAAATACTGCAAACATTTCAGAACCCTTACTGACTTGTTTATCTTTTGTTTTTCTTTATTCTTTATTCCCATCCCCTAAGGTTGGTTCGCACATACTGGCATCATCAGCGTATCACACCAGATCTAGAGGCCCTCCACCTCCTCCTCCTCCAAGTAATACAAAGAGCAAAGGGAAAGCTAAAATGGATGACTTAAGTGGTATTCGAAAGGAAAATGTGGAAAATGCAGAAACTTCAGACGGACGGAGTACTCCAGCACCAAATGATTTAGTTTTAAGATTAGAACAAAAGATACTGGAGCTACAGGGAGAACTTGAGCAGGTCCGACACTTGGCAAACCTATCCCTCACCCTGAATGTCCCCGATGTCAACCAACAAAACACCAAAATCCCAGCACCTCCCCAAAATAAACTGAACCAACATCCACAAAACCCTCCTGCACCGCATCAATATGCAACTCCACCTCAAAATCTCAATCCCTTACCAATACCAACTCCGCCACAACACCACCATTATCCAATTCAGTTTCCACCAACTGCTACTTATCACACTCCCCAGAACACACCACAACCCATTCCCGATCCTCAAAACTCAACCAATGACCACCACTACACCCAGGCTCCTGGCACTCACCAAAACAACCCTATATATGTGGAAACCGTACCTCACTCTATCCAACCAACCTCCTATACACCAAAATCCGCTGAGAAGGACTTGCTCATCAAGAACATGGCCGAGGAACTCAAGAAATTGGCAAGTCGAGTTCAGGGTGTCGAAGGAGGCAAAGAGATAGAAGGTTTGAACTATCAAGACTTGTGCATACAGCCAGATGTAGAACTGTCGGAGGGTTACAAACCTCCCAAGTTCGAGATGTTTGACGGTACAGGTGATCCCAGGGTTCATCTAAGGACCTATTTTGACAAACTCGTCGGGGTCGGAAAGGATGAAAAGATCCGGATGAAGCTTTTCATGAGGAGTCTTATGGGAGACGCTTTGTCCTGGTACATCAGCCAGGATCCTAAGAAATGGTCTAACTGGGTGAATATGGCATCTGATTTCATGGATCGATTCAGGTTCAACACAGAAAATGCACCGGATGTTTTCTACATCCAGAACCTCAAGAAGAAGCCCACCGAGACTTTGCGCGAGTATGCTACTCGTTGGATGTCGGAAGCAGCCAAAGTCAGACCATCTTTGGACGAGGAACAGATGAACAAATTTTTCGTCAGAGCACAGGATCCGCAATATTATGAAAGGTTGATGGTTATTGAAAACCATAAATTCTCTGATATCATCAAACTTGGGGAAAGGATCGAAGAAGGATCAAAAGCGGGATGGTAACGAACTTTGAGGCATTACAGGCTACAAACAAGGCATTACAATCAGGCGGCATATCAAAGAAGAAAGACGTTGGGGCAGTAATGGTGGCTCAGGGCCCGAAATCTCCACTCACATATCAAACACCTCCATCCACATACCAAGCACCTCCACCTACATATCAACCCTCATCTCCCAGATATTCCCAACCGGCCACTGTCTATCATACCTATAATTCCCAACCATCTCATTTCCAGTCACCTCCAACTCGCCAAAATTATCCAAGACCACGACCTAACCACCCAGAGAATACACCGCTATTGCTGAACCCATCGACCAGCTGTATGAAAGGTTGAAAGCCGCTGGTTACGTCACTCCTATTCCCGCTGTGGCAGTAGAGAGTCCATCCTAATGGGTTAACCCAAACAGAACCTGTGCATACCATTCTGGTATGAAGGGGCACACCACTGACGAGTGCCGAACATTGAAAGATAAAATCCAAACACTGATTGACAACAAGGTCATACAGGCGAAAGAAGCTGCACCCAATGTCCGCAATAACCCTCTCCCGGACCATAGTGGTGGTGGGCATGTGATAGAGATGGACGAAGAATGGGATCCTGAGGGGTTGATTGGGCTTATTCGAGAAGGTGATGGCTTTAAAGCCACAGTCATACTTACTCCTATTGTAGTACAGACTCAGTCACCAATCGAGGTTGAGGTAGCTGTATCAGTTCTATTTGAGGTAGAGGTAGCTCCACCTGTGGCCACCCCTGTTCCATTTGAAGTAGAAGTGGCCACACCTTTCACAGTGACAGTATCAACCACACCTCCTTTCAACTCAAAAGCAATACCATGGGATTACGTTGCCGAAGCTAGTCGAAAAGGAAAGGCAAAGATAGAGGAATACGATGCTGCACAAGGAATGACTAGGACCGGAAGAATCTATGCACCTGAACACTTTGGAGGACCAAGTAAGGATGTCACTGTCAAGCAGCCTGTCATTGAAACAGGGCCAGATGACCTTTGGAGGAAAGTACAAGCAAAGGATTACTCCATCATCGATCATCTGAACAAAACCCCGGCTTAGATATCCATTCTATCACTGTTGCAGAATTCAGAGGCGCACAAGAATGCTTTGATGAAGGTGTTGAGTGAAGCTTATGTACCCAACAATATCACCTACGGAGAGATGGCCAACATGGTAGGGCAGGTGCTGGAAAGTTATAAGATAATCTTCCACGAGGATGAGCTACCGCCTGAAGGGTTGAATCATAACCGAGCATTACATGTCACGGTGCAGTTTGAAGACAATTCATTTCCAGGGTCTTGATTGATGGAGGTTCAAGCCTCAATATTTGTTCGTTGGATACTCTGAAAAGATTGGGCTAAGGTTTCCATGAAATACAGGCAGGAAGCATGAACGTGAAAGCTTTCGATGGGTCTCAAAGGGCCACGGTTGGGGAAATTAATCTTTGTTTGGAGATGGGGCCAACTTGGTTCGACGTTGAATTCCAAGTGCTTGACATATCAGCTTCGTACAATCTTCTGTTGGGCCGACCATGAATACATGCCGCTGGGGCTGTGGCTTCCACACTATACCAAGCCGTAAAATTTGAATGGAGCCATCAGGAGGTGATCATTCATGGAGACGGGAGTAACCCCATTTACACCAGTCAAACCATCCCGGTTATCGGGAACAGAAGGAGGCTAGGAGGGAAAACTTATCATCACATCGAACATGTCAATGCCGTTGAGAAAGACAAATGGTGGAGTAACAAGATAGAAAACATACTAGCATGGTCTGGGTATGAGCCCGGCAAAGGGCTTGGGAAGAATCTCCAGGGTATTACCAAACCAATACAGCTGAAACGTCATGGTACTACCTTCGGGCTCGGATACCAGTATACATGGCAGGAGTATGATGATTGGTCGCCTCCATGGCGTGGACCTTATTACCCTCTCGAGCAACCAGTGCCACATCTAGGTCAGACTTTTCACCAAGCTGATACAGTATGGGGAACTGCAGAAGAAGAAGCATTAGCTGGGCTGAGGAATCTGTTCCTGGAGGACGAAGACATGGATTGCACTGCAATTATTAAGGAGGATGAGGAAGAAGGCCTCACTATTCAGACTGTGGAGAAGGGAGTTGTGATCAGGAACTGGACTGCCACGCCATCCCGGGCCTGCCGAGTCCCTGGGTAGCTTGGCAGATTTTATTTCTATAGCCATTCTAGGCATCTGAGTTTTTCAATAATTTTATTTTAAAGACTTACTTATTTCAAAATAAATGCTCGATTCATCGAGCCGTACTTGTTTGGGTGTTTTTAGTCTTAATCAAATGCATTGCTCTTTATTATTCATTATTATCTTCCACACTTTTTCTTTCTACACCGTTATTATTACTTTTCATGATGAACCGGTGACTGTGACATGTAATGAGGCGACGCAATATAAGGATAGTGACTCGGATGAAGAAGATGAAATACCTGAAGGAGTTGTCAGGGAGGTTGAGAACTTTGAGAATAAGCCTAAGTCCAACCTGGACGAAACCGAAACAGTAAATTTGGGAGACGCCAAAACCGTCAAGGAGACTCGCATCAACATTCACTTATCACCGACAGAGAAAGAGGAGTACATTCGTTTCTTAAAGGAGTATGAGGACATCTTTGCATGGTCATATGATGACATGACCGGTTTGAGCACGTCCATAGTGGCTCACAAATTGCCTACCAATCCCATGTGTCCTCCAGTGAAGCAGAAACTCAGGAAATTCAAATCAGATATGAGCCTGAAAATCATGGAGGAAGTTGCTAAGCAGATCAAAGCCAAAGTCCTCAGAGTGGTTGAGTACCCAACCTGGTTAGCCAATATTGTACCAGTTCCAAGAAAGATGGGAAAGTCAGGGTATGTGTTGACTATCGAGACTTAAACAAAGCGAGTCCCAAGGACGACTTCCCACTACCAAATATGCACATCCTGATCGACAATTGCGCCAAGCATGAACTCCAATCCTTTGTAGATTGCTTCGCGGGTTATCACCAGATCTGGATGGATGAAGAAGATGCAGAGAAAACAACTTTTATTACACCATGGGGGGTATACTGTTACAAAATGATGCCATTTGGTCTAAAGAATGCCAGGGCTACTTACATGAGAGCCATGACAACCATCTTCCGTGATATGATACACAAAGAAATAGAGGTGTATGTGGACGACGTCATTATCAAATCCAAGAGGGCCACGAATCACATAGCAGACTTGAGAAAGTTCTTTGACAGGTTGAGGAGGTACAACTTAAAACTGAACCCCGCAAAGTGTGCATTCGGGGTTACCGCAGGAAAGTTATTAGGATTCATTGTCAGCCGTTGAGGGATCGAGCTGGACCCATCCAAAGTTAAGTCTATTCAGGAGCTACCACCACCTAGAAGCAAAAAGGACGTGATGAGCTTCCTAGGATGTCTCAACTATATCAGCCGTTTCATAGCGCAGTCCACAGTTATATGTGACCCCATCTTTGAGATGCTGAGGAAAGATGCCGAAACAAGTTGGACCGAGGATTGTCAGAAAGCTTTCGACAAAATCAAAGAGTACCTATCCACACTACCGATCTTGGTCCCGCCAGAACCAGGACGGCCTTTGCTACTCTATTTATCTATATTGGATGGAGCCTTCGGATGTGTTCTGGGACAACATGACGAGACAGGGATAAAAGAAGCAAGCCATATACTACCTAAGTAAGAAATTCACACCTTATGAAGCACGATACTCTCTGCTGGAACGCACTTGCTGTGCTTTGACCTGGACGGCCCAGAAATTGAGGCATTACTTCTGTGCCTATACCACATATCTCATATCCAGGATGGACCCTCTGAAGTACGTATTTCAGAAACCTATGCCAACTGGGAAGTTAGCCAAATGGCAGATACTGTTAAGTGAGTTCGATATCGTCTATGTAACTCAAAAGGCGGTCAAAGGACAAGCATTGGCAGACCATCTTGCTAAAAATCCGGTGGGAGGAGAATACGAACCCTTAAAAACGTATATTCCTGATGAAGAAGTGTCATTCGTAGGAGAGGACATTACTGAAGTATACGACGGCTGGAGGATGTTCTTTGATGGAGTTGCAAATTTCAAATGAGTGGGAATTGGAGCAGTTTTGGTATCAGAAATAGGTCAACATTATCCGGTATCTACTAAACTCAGATTTCCCTGCACCAACAACATGGCAGAGTATGAAGCCTGCATACTAGGACTCAACATGGCAATCGACATGAATATTCAGGAGCTGTTGGTAATCGGTGATTCAGATTTGCTTGTGCACCAGGTACAAGGAGAGTGGGCTACCAAGAATTCCAAGATATTGCCATATCTGCACTATATACAGGAATTGAGAAAGAGGTCACGAAGTTAGAGTTTCGGCATGTGCCTAGAATTCAGAATAAGTTTGCCGATGCATTGGCCACTTTGTCATCTATGATACAGCATCCGGACAAGAATTTCATTGATCCCATCCCAGTGAGAATTCATAATCAAGCGGCGTATTGTGCCCACGTTGAAGAAGAAACAAATAGGAAGCCATGGTTTCACGATATCAAAGAATATTTGGCAAAAGGAGAATATCCGGAGCATGCGAACCAAACTCAGAAACGCACACTTCGGAGATTGTCCAATCACTTTTTCCACAGCGGAGGAAAATTGTACAGAAGAACTCCTGATTTGGGGTTGCTAAGATGTGTCGACGCAAAAGAGTCTTCTAAGCTACTTGAGGAGATACATGCTGGGACCTGCGGCCTGCATATGAATGATTTTGTCTTGGCCAAGAAGATACTGAGGGCCGATTACTTTTGGATGACTATGGAGACAGATTGCGTCCAGTATGTCCGCAAATGCTACCAATGTCAAGTGCATGCCGATATGATAAAAGTGCCGCCGAATGAGCTCAATGCCACGAGCTCACCTTGGCCATTCGCCGCTTGGGGAATGGATGTCATCGGTCCTATCGAGGCCACTACTTCAAACGGTCACAAGTTTATCTAGTAGCCATTGACTACTTCACAAAATGGGTAGAGGCTGCATCCTACAAGGCTGTAACAAGAAGTCGTCGCAGACTTTGTCAAAGATCGTATGTTTGCCGNCTGTAACATTCATCTAGATATCATGTTCCTAGGTTTTCTGAACTTCTTCAAAATCAGTTGTTTGAGACGTGCTGTTTATTTGCCTATGTATCTGTAGAGGTAAATATGAGCCTTTTATTTGCTTCTTTAATTGACAGTCCTATGTGTTATTTGTTGTCGCCTAGACTTTTTCCTTTTTAACACCTTAGGATTGTCTAGAACTGCCCAAGTCTAGAGGTCTTAAATTCCTTCGGGGCCACAAGGAAGGGACGGGTAACAACACGCTTAGAGGTCGTTAATCAAACTCTCTTATATAACCATTAGGGGGTGTAATGGGTAGTAAAAGGATATGATGACCTGCGCGCTAATGTCACGTGTAGCCCCTCTAGTTGAGGAGGATTACCGGGCATTGCACAGATTGATCCTGTAGGCTAATCAACTTAGGACTACCCTTTCCCAATTCCTATATGTGTTTAAATTATCTAAACTTCTTTCATAAGTGTGCATTGGACCATCTCAGCTTCTTTGATCATATATGTATTTAGACTGTGAAAACTACCTTTATTTGCAAATATGCGTTGAGACTGCTTACTTGTTAATTGACTAATTCACATAGTTTAGGTTCGGCCGGGACCCACCGTTGTGGACCGCGATGGGTGCCTAACACCTTCCCCTCAAGGTTATTTCGAGCCCTTACCCTAATCTCTCGTAATGCAAACTAGTTACATGAGTTAATCGCTCTAGGTGCCCTAACACACCTTAATCCGTTAGGTGGCGACTCTTCAAATTCAAATACCCAATTACAAAAAGGAAACGAGTTGTTCCCCCATGAATGTCGAAACCCGAACTCCGCGAGGAAAAAGGGGGCGCGACAGCATGGCGACTCTGCTGGGGATATTCTAGGCTCTCACCATAACGAACTTGGTTTTGTGAATTAGTCTTAAGCATGCTTTATCCTGCACACCCTCCCCTTTATTTGGATTTAACTGCTTATCTATGATTTCCTTTATTTCCTGAAACTGACTTGTCTCTTTGTTTTCTTTTTCTGTAACTGTCTTTCAATTATTTAAATACTACATTTATTGTTTTTTTTTTCTTAACGTGCAAATACTTGACAACATGCTATTTATTGTTGCATAAATCATGCTCAACATCATATTCCACTCGTGCATAATCAATCCTATAGCAACACTTGATGAGTGTTTACGCTCTTCCTATATATCACCCTTTAAATTCGAAAAGGCGTTTTTGCGGTAAAACTAGTCGATCAGCGGTGCGTTCGACGGTTCCGTGTCTTTCCTCCTCAAGTTTTCCGCTTGAGGGTCCCAGTCTAGACCTCTATAGCAGCCTTACTCTGATTAACTGTGCATGAATCATGGTCAAACCTAGCCGGGTTAATATGTTGTCCGCATAATTACCCTTTAAGACAAGCCTCGTCCAAAAATCCATCGGGTTTTCCACAATCCCAACGGACGTAATCACGATTGTGTGCATTAATTTGGAGAAATAAGTGCCAATATGCTAATCATTACTGTATAAATAGACGAACCTGGAGGGGGAAAGGGCCTAACTATCTCTTATTTTGCAGAAAATGAGGCACAAAGTCCCCGGATTCGGTATGGTCGGTAGCATACCTCCACTTTTGATAGATTGTGGAGGGACCTTCCCTCAAGTGACCAAAATCATGTGAAAAGAGTCTTAGGGAATTTGCCGTCACTATTGGATCTTCAACCGAACAAAATGCTGATCGAGGCCGCCACTCTGTTTTGGGATAAGGAAAGGGTTGTGTTCCGCTTTGGAGACATAGAAATGACTCCCCTTCTAGAAGCAATAGGAGGATTTTCTGGGTTGCCTTGGGATAGCCCTGGTCTATTGGCACCTGAAAATCACACCACCAGAGGGTTCCTTAAGATGACGGGGCTGAAGAAAAATTATGATTTGGAGTGCCTGAAAAACTCCTACATACATTTGATTTCCTTTATGAAAGATACGGTTACAACAACTCTTACCGTATTTTTGATGATGAGTTCTCAATCACCTCCTTGGGCTGAGTTCATCGTAGGGTCTTCGTGTTCATTGTGTGCTTCTTGGGCATGTTGGTATTCCCAATCCAAGGGGATAGAATCCATACTAGGCTCGCCATGGTGGCCAAAACTCTGATGGACGGGATCGAGGGGCAGACATATACTATTATCCCTATGATCGTTGCAGACATATACCCGGCCGTGGAACGCTGTCAGAAGGGGTTCAAATTCTTTGAGGGTTGCAACTTGTTGTTACAAGTCTGGCTGTTAGAACATCTCCAAAGGGGCCAATACCACCAAGAGTTTCCACGAATGCCATGGAGCGACCACATAGCCTTCCATCACCCTAAGCGGATGACTTACATTCCAGACATGTTTGCTCAACCTAAGGATGCTATAGGATGGGTGCAGTTTTTCAACAAGTTGACTGAGGACCAGGTTCAGTGGATGTTCGAGTGTTTCCCCACCGACGAGTTCATCATCAGATCCAGAGACGTCCCACATTTGGTGTTGATCGGATTAAGGGGGATATACCCTTATGCTCCCCTCAGGGTTATAAGAAAGGCAGGCAGGAGACAGGTCGTACCACGGGTTGCTAAGATGAGTCACTTCAGAGCCGATTTCCAAGGTGACGCCATCCCATATAAGAATGAATGGACTTTGAAAATTATTGTAGAGAAGGATACCATCGAGCCAGACCGATATCATGCGGGCCATTCATACTTTTACCCCTCATGGTTGGATGATAATCTATCAGGAGTTTTGAGCCAAGGGTTGGTCCAGGAAACAGGGTCATAGATGGGTTTGCCGAAGCAGAGGTGAAGTATAACAAGCTGTGCAAAAGAGTTCGAGAGTCTTATGCTGAGCATAAGGCCAATATGGAAATGATTAATGAGTGGAAAGAAAGAGCTGTTAAATCCGGCGAAAGGCTGGAATATCTGGTGTACAGTTTAATGGAATTGGAGGGAAGATAAGAAAGAGGGTCACCGACTTCCAGAACGTTGAGGGACACGAAGGAGGGCATTTGGCAAGGGCATTATTACTGCTGAACCTGCGCGAGCTGGGAGAGTTGATCGACAACAGCATCCGGTCTGAAGAGGGTCCTTCTGGGACCAAGTAGATTAGATTTACTTGCTTTCCTTTTAAATGTAATAAGGCCAAGTGCCATTAGCAACATTATCTTATTTAGTGTCGTTTTGGGGCGTTTATTTTTACATTAATGAAATGAGGCAATTATTGGCACTGAATTTCTCCAAATTTATTTGTCGCTAGGCCTACCTCGGGCACAACGAGGCTCCCAAATTAGGACGCGAATTTACATTCCCGCAATATGTGTTTAAATAATGCAAACATTTCAGAACCCTTACTGACTTGTTTGCCTTTTGTTTTCTTTATTTCTTTATTCCCATCCCCTAAGGTTGGTTCGCACATACTGGCATCATCAGTGTATCACACCAGATCTAGAGGCCCTCCACCTCCTCCTCCTCCTCCAAGTAATACAAAGAGCAAAGGGAATGCTAAAATGGATGACTTAAGTGGTATTCGAAAGGAAAATGTGGAAAATGCAGAAACTTCAGACGGACGGAGTACTCCAGCACCAAATGATTTAGTTTTAAGATTAGAACAAAAGATACTGGAGCTACAGGGAGAACTTGAGCAGGTCCGCAACTTGGCAAACCTATCCCTCACCCTGAATGCCCCGATGTCAACCAACAAAACACCAAAAACCCAGCGCCTCCTCAAAACACACCAACCAGCATCTACAAAACCCTCCCGCACCGCATCAATATGCGACTCTACCTCAAAATCTCAATCCTTTACCGATACAAACTCCACCACAACACCACCAAACGATCCAATACCCACCAACTGCTACTTATCACACTCCCCAGAACACACCACAACCCATTCCCGATCCTCAAAACTCAACCAATGACCACCACTACACCCAGGCTCCTGGCACTCACCAAAACAACCCTATATATGTGGAAACCGTACCTCACTCTATCCAACCAACCTCCTATACACCAAAATCCGCTGAGAAGGACTTGCTCATCAAGAACATGGCCGAGGAACTCAAGAAATTGGCAAGTCGAGTTCAGGGTGTCGAAGGAGGCAAAGAGATAGAAGGTTTGAACTATCAAGACTTGTGCATACAGCCAGATGTAGAACTGTCGGAGGGTTACAAACCTCCCAAGTTCGAGATGTTTGACGGTACAGGTGATCCCAGGGTTCATCTAAGGACCTATTTTGACAAACTCGTCGGGGTCGGAAAGGATGAAAAGATCCGGATGAAGCTTTTCATGAGGAGTCTTATGGGAGACGCTTTGTCCTGGTACATCAGCCAGGATCCTAAGAAATGGTCTAACTGGGTGAATATGGCGTCTGATTTCATGGACCGATTCAGGTTCAACACAGAAAATGCACCAGATGTTTTCTACATCCAGAACCTCAAGAAGAAGCCCACCGAGACTTTGCGCGAGTATGCTACTCGTTGAATGTCGGAAGCAGCCAAAGTCAGACCATCTTTGGACGAGGAACAGATGAACAAATTTTTCGTCAGAGCACAGGATCCGCAATATTATGAAAGGTTGATGGTTATTGAAAACCATAAATTCTCTGATATCATCAAACTTGGGGAAAGGATCGAAGAAGGAATCAAAAGCGGGATGGTAACGAACTTTGAGGCATTACAGGCTACAAACAAGGCATTACAATCAGGCGGCATATCAAAGAAGAAACACGTCGGGGCAGTAATAGTGGCTCAGGGACCGAAATCTCCACTCACATACCAAACACCTCCACCCACATACCAAGCACCTCCACCTACATATCAACCCTCATCTCCCAGATATTCCCAACCGGCCACTGTCTATCATACCTATAATTCCCAACCATCTCATTTCCAGTCACCTCCAACTCGCCAAAATTATCCAAGACCACGACCTAACCACCCAGAGAATACACCGCTATTGCTGAACCCATCGACCAGCTGTATGAAAGGTTGAAAGCCGCTGGTTACATCACTCCTATTCCCGCTGTGGCAGTAGAGAGTCCATCCTAATGGGTTAACCCAAACAGAACCTGTGCATACCATTCTGGTATGAAGGGGCACACCACTGACGAGTGCCGAACATTGAAAGATAAAATCCAAACACTGATTGACAACAAGGTCATACAGGCGAAAGAAGCCGCACCCAATGTCCGCAATAACCCTCTCCCGGACCATAGTGGTGGTGGGCATGTGATAGAGATGGACGAAGAATGGGATCCTGAGGGGTTGATTGGGCTTATTCGAGAAGGTGATGGCTTTAAAGCCACAGTCACACTTACTCCTATTATAGTACAGACTCAGTCACCAATCGAGGTTGAGGTAGCTGTATCAGTTCTATTTGAGGTAGAGGTAGCTCCACCTGTGGCCACCCCTGTTCCATTTGAAGTAGAAGTGGCCACACCTTTCACAGTGACAGTATCAACCACACCTCCTTTCAACTCAAAAGCAATACCATGGGATTACGTTGCCGAAGCTAGTCGAAAAGGAAAGGCAAAGATAGAGGAATACGATGCTGCACAAGGAATGACTAGGACCGGAAGAATCTATGCACCTGAACACTTTGGAGGACCAAGTAAGGATGTCACTGTCAAGCAGCCTGTCATTGAAACAGGGCCAGATGACCTTTGGAGGAAAGTACAAGCAAAGGATTACTCCATCATCGATCATCTGAACAAAACCCCGGCTCAGATATCCATTCTATCACTGTTGCAGAATTCAGAGGCGCACAAGAATGCTTTGATGAAGGTGTTGAGTGAAGCTTATGTACCCAACAATATCACCTACGGAGAGATGGACAACATGGTAGGGAAGGTGCTGGAAAGTTATAAAATAATCTTCCACGAGGATGAGCTACCGCCTGAAGGGTTGAATCACAACCGAGCATTACATGTCACGGTGCAATTTGAAGACAAATTCATTGCCAGGGTCTTGATTGATGGAGGTTCAAGCCTCAATATTTGTTCGTTGGATACTCTGAAAAGATTGGGCTAAGGTTTCCATGAAATACAGGCAGGAAACATGAACGTGAAAGCTTTCGATGGGTCTCAAAGGGACACGATTGGGGAAATTAATCTTTGTCTGCAGATGGGGCCAACTTGGTTCGACGTTGAATTCCAAGTGCTTGACATATCAGCTTCGTACAATCTTCTGTTGGGCCGACCATGAATACATGCCGCTGGGGCTGTGGCTTCCACACTATACCAAGCCGTAAAATTTGAATGGAGCCATCAGGAGGTGATCATTCACAGAGACGGGAGTAACCCCATTTACACCAGTCAAACCATCCCGGTTATCGGGAACAGAAGGAGGCTAGGAGGGGAAACCTATCATCACATCAAACGTGTCAACGCCGTTGAGAAAGACAAATGGTGGAGTAACAAGATAGAAAGAATACTAGCATGGTCTAGGTATGAGCCCGGCAAAGGGCTTGGGAAGAATCTCCAGGGTATTACCAAACCAATACAGCTAAAACGTAATGGTACTACCTTCAGGCTCGGATACCAATATACATGGCAGGAGTATAATGATTGGTCGCCTCCATGGAGTGGACCTTATTACCCTCTCGAGCAACCAGTGCCACATCTGGGTCAAACTTTTCACCAAGCTGATACAGTATAAGGAACTGCAGAAGAAGAAGCATTAGCTGGGCTGAGGAATCTGTTCCTGGAGGACGAAGACATGGATTGCAGTGCAATAATTGAGGAGGAAGAGGAAGAAGGCCTCACTATTCAGACTGTGGAGAAGGGAGCTATTCTCAGGAACTGGACTGCCACGCCATCCCGGGCCCGCCGAGTCCCTGGGTAGCTTGGCAGATTTTATTTCTATAGCCATTCTAGGCATCTGAGTTTTTCAATAATTTTATTTTAAAGACTTACTTATTTCAAAATAAATGCTCGATTCATCGAGCCGTACTTGTTTGGGTGTTTTTAGTCTTAATCAAATGCATTGCTCTTTATTATTCATTATTATCTTCCACACTTTTTCTTTCTACAACGTTATTATTACTTTTCATGATGAACCGGTGACTGTGACATGTAATGAGGCGACGCAATATAAGGATAGTGACTCGGATGAAGAAGATGAAATACCTGAAGGAGTTGTCAGGGAGGTTGAGAACTTTGAGAATAAGCCTAAGTCCAACCTGGACGAAACCGAAACAGTAAATTTGGGAGACGCCAAAACCGTCAAGGAGACTCGCATCAACATTCACTTATCACCGACAGAGAAAGAGGAGTACATTCGTTTCTTAAAGGAGTATGAGGACATCTTTGCATGGTCATATGATGACATGACCGGTTTGAGCACGTCCATAGTGGCTCACAAATTGCCTACCAATCCCATGTGTCCTCCAGTGAAGCAGAAACTCAGGAAATTCAAATCAGATATGAGCCTGAAAATCATGGAGGAAGTTGCTAAGCAGATCAAAGCCAAAGTCCTCAGAGTGGTTAAGTACCCAACCTGGTTAGCCAATATTGTACCAGTTCCAAAGAAAGACGGGAAAGTCAGGGTATGTCTTGACTATCGAGACTTAAACAAAGCGAGTCCCAAGGACGACTTCCCACTACCAAATATGCACATCCTGATCGACAATTGCGCCAAGCATGAACTCCAATCCTTTGTAGATTGCTTCGCGGGTTATCACCAGATCTGGATGGATGAAGAAGATGCAGAGAAAACAACTTTTATTACACCATGGGGGGTATACTGTTACAAAATGATGCCATTTGGTCTAAAGAATGCCAGGGCTACTTACATGAGAGCCATGACAACCATCTTCCGTGATATGATACACAAAGAAATAGAGGTGTATGTGGACGACGTCATTATCAAATCCAAGAGGGCCACGAATCACATAGCAGACTTGAGAAAGTTCTTTGACAGGTTGAGGAGGTACAACTTAAAACTGAACCCCGCAAAGTGTGCATTCGGGGTTACCGCAGGAAAGTTATTAGGATTCATTGTCAGCCGTTGAGGGATCGAGCTGGACCCATCCAAAGTTAAGTCTATTCAGGAGCTACCACCACCTAGAAGCAAAAAGGACGTGATGAGCTTCCTAGGACGTCTCAACTATATCAGCCGTTTCATAGCGCAGTCCACAGTTATATGTGACCCCATCTTTAAGATGCTGAGGAAAGATGCCGAAACAAGTTGGACCGAGGATTGTCAGAAAGCTTTCGACAAAATCAAAGAGTACCTATCCACACTACCGATCTTGGTCCCGCCAGAACCAGGACGGCCTTTGCTACTCTATTTATCTATATTGGATGGAGCCTTCGGATGTGTTCTGGGACAACATGACGAGACAGGGATAAAAGAAGCAAGCCATATACTACCTAAGTAAGAAATTCACACCTTATGAAGCACGATACTCTCTGCTGGAACGCACTTGCTGTGCTTTGACCTGGACGGCCCAGAAATTGAGGCATTACTTCTGTGCCTATACCACATATCTCATATCCAGGATGGACCCTCTGAAGTACGTATTTCAGAAACCTATGCCAACTGGGAAGTTAGCCAAATGGCAGATACTGTTAAGTGAGTTCGATATCGTCTATGTAACTCAAAAGGCGGTCAAAGGACAAGCATTGGCAGACCATCTTGCTAAAAATCCGGTGGGAGGAGAATACGAACCCTTAAAAACGTATATTCCTGATGAAGAAGTGTCATTCGTAGGAGAGGACATTACTGAAGTATACGACGGCTGGAGGATGTTCTTTGATGGAGTTGCAAATTTCAAATGAGTGGGAATTGGAGCAGTTTTGGTATCAGAAATAGGTCAACATTATCCGGTATCTACTAAACTCAGATTTCCCTGCACCAACAACATGGCAGAGTATGAAGCCTGCATACTAGGACTCAACATGGCAATCGACATGAATATTCAGGAGCTGTTGGTAATCGGTGATTCAGATTTGCTTGTGCACCAGGTACAAGGAGAGTGGGCTACCAAGAATTCCAAGATATTGCCATATCTGCACTATATACAGGAATTGAGAAAGAGGTCACGAAGTTAGAGTTTCGGCATGTGCCTAGAATTCAGAATAAGTTTGCCGATGCATTGGCCACTTTGTCATCTATGATACAGCATCCGGACAAGAATTTCATTGATCCCATCCCAGTGAGAATTCATAATCAAGCGGCGTATTGTGCCCACGTTGAAGAAGAAACAAATAGGAAGCCATGGTTTCACGATATCAAAGAATATTTGGCAAAAGGAGAATATCCGGAGCATGCGAACCAAACTCAGAAACGCACACTTCGGAGATTGTCCAATCACTTTTTCCACAGCGGAGGAAAATTGTACAGAAGAACTCCTGATTTGGGGTTGCTAAGATGTGTCGACGCAAAAGAGTCTTCTAAGCTACTTGAGGAGATACATGCTGGGACCTGCGGCCTGCATATGAATGATTTTGTCTTGGCCAAGAAGATACTGAGGGCCGATTACTTTTGGATGACTATGGAGACAGATTGCGTCCAGTATGTCCGCAAATGCTACCAATGTCAAGTGCATGCCGATATGATAAAAGTGCCGCCGAATGAGCTCAATGCCACGAGCTCACCTTGGCCATTCGCCGCTTGGGGAATGGATGTCATCGGTCCTATCGAGGCCACTACTTCAAACGGTCACAAGTTTATTCTAGTAGCCATTGACTACTTCACAAAATGGGTAGAGGCTGCATCCTACAAGGCTGTAACCAAGAAAGTCGTCGCAGACTTTGTCAAAGATCGTATTGTTTGCCGATTTGGAGTCCCCGAGTCCATTGTTACTGACAATGCCACCAATCTCAACAGTGATCTGATGAAAACCATGTGTGAAACTTTCAAAATCAAGCACAAGAATTCCACAGCCTACAGACCTCAGATGAACGGAGCCGTAGAAGCCGCCAACAAAAACATCAAGAAGATACTAAGGAAGATGGTAGAAAACCACAAGCAATGGCACGAGAAGCTACCCTTTGCTTTGTTGGGATACCGCACTACAGTTCGCACATCAACCGGAGCAACTCCCTACATGCTGGTTTATGATACCGAAGCTGTCATCCCAGCCGAGGTAGAGATCCCTTCTTTAAGAATCATACAGGAAGCCGAACTCACCGATTCAGAATGGATAAAGAGCCGCTATGAGCAATTGGCCCTTATAGATGGAAAAAGGATGAACGCAGTATGTCACGGTCAACTTTATCAGAACAGAATGTCCAGAGCTTTCAACAAAAGGGTCAAGCCAAGACAGTTTGCACCAGGACAGTTGGTGCTGAGGAAGATCTTCCCACATCAAGATGAGGCCAAAAGGAAATTATCTCCCAACTGGAAAGGTCCTTATATGGTTCACGGGGTGCTAACAGGAGGAGCACTCATACTTGTAGAAATGGACGGAGAAGTCTGGCAAAAACGAATCAATTCAGACGCAGTTAAAAGATACTATGTTTAGACCTTTTACATTTCTTCATCTGATGTAATTGAACTACGCTTGACCTGATTCCCGTTTAAGAGGGGATACGTAGGTAGCCCTTTGGATTCGGTCATATCATAATAAAATTTCCATTTCCCTCCAAGATCAGAAACTGGGGTAGAATTTTGAGGAGGACCCTTAAAATTCCGGAGGAAGTCCAGCCAACGCCAGCATATGCCAGACAGTCAGAAATTGGTTAAGAAACTGGGGCTTCAACGAGTTCGTTGCTCGCAAATGGCTGAAGGATCACCTACCAAACTGGGGCAGAATTTCGAGGAGGACCTCAAAATTCTAACACGAGAAAGCTGCGATGTCTCTGAGATGTGTCATAAGCACTAGTTCATCTAAAATTATTCAATATTACACCATGTTTCTAAAAATAACTCTATTTTTATCAATAATTGCACATTTTCAAAAACTATATTTCCGTAAAAGCCAGGTGTTACCCAGGGAAACTCAAACAAGGAATCCAGCACGAAGAAGCAAGTCCATCGGACAAAGACACGAACTAACCTCCCCCTTACAAAACTTATAATTTTGTTTGAACGCAGGCACATAGGACATAGCAATAGCATTCGCAAATATATATACACGAAGCAAAATCTCTATCAAATGGGCCACCAGACACTAAATGTGTCCCCAGCTAAGAAACATTCTACCCTTATTTGCTATTTGTTATTTGTGACTAAGCCCTGTCCCGAATCTTGCATGAGGCTAAGCCCTACCTCCATATTTGCACGAGGCTAAGCCCTACCTCCATATTTGCATAAGGCTAAGCATTGCCTTCTCTTTGCATGGGACTAAGCCCTGTCCCACATCCTGCATGAGACTAAGCTCTGTCTCCATATTGCATGAGGCTAAGCCCTGCCTCCATATTTGCATAAGGCTAAGCTCTGCCTTCCATTTGCATGGGACTAAGCCCTGTCCCGAACCTTGCATGAGGCTAAGCCCTGCCTCCATATTTGCATAAGGCTAAGCACTGCCTTCTCTTTGCATGGGACTAAGCCCTGTCCCGCATCCTGCATGAGACTAAGCTCTGTCTCCAACTTGCATGAGGCTAAGCCCTGCCTCCACATTTGCATAAGGCTAAGCGCTGCCTTCCATTTGCATGGGACTAAGCCCTGTGCCGAATATTGCATGAGGCTAAGCCCTACCTCCATATTTGCATGAGGCTAAGCCCTGCCTCCATATTTGCATAAGGCTAAGCACTGCCTTCCATTTGCATGGGACTAAGCCCTGTCCCGAATCTTGCATGAGGCTAGCCCTGCCTCCATATTTGCATGAGGCTAAGCCCTGCCTCTATATTTGCATAAGGAAGCACTGCCTCCTCTTTGCATAGGACTAAGCCCTGTCCCGCATCCTGCATGAGACTAAGCTCTGTCTCCACCTTGCATGAGTCTAAGAACGGCCTTCTCATGGGACTAAGCATTGTCCCTCTTTGCATAAATGTTGCTCTATTACGACACTATCTATTTGCTCTTCTGTCGGGCTAAGCTCTGCCCTCCATTTCACAAGGCTAAGCTTTGTCTTGTTAACATCATATTATTGCATCTCATGGGCTGAAATATCGCCAATCTATCCAAAGACGTCATAGTCTAAAGGCATCATCCTCATAGCCGGAAGACACCATGCCATGGCCTGAGGATCTCTCAAATTTACATATCATTATTCAAAGGCGTCATGGTTTGGAGGCACCATTTTCATAGCCCGAGAACATCATTTTATGGCCTGCAAATCTCTTATTTGAACAATTCATGGCCCAAGACATCATGCTCTAAGGACGTCATCCTTAACCGTCCGAAGACAACTTTCATAGTTCGAAGGGAATCTGCATCATGTTTAAATTTTCGCACAAATACATGTTCGTAGCATCTCTTTATCTGCAGGTGACTAGTAAGCAACCGCTATCCCAGTAGGAGCGACCTCGCTCCAATTCCTTCAACTATCTCAAACTTGACCGTCACCATAACCACTCTTTCATCCATCTCGGAATTTCGTGTCCGTTCTTGTAATGACTTCATCGGTACAATCCGCTGATGTACCTGGAACTACACATGGCCTGATTCCTGTAAAACCAGGGATATGTAGGCAACTCAAAGACCAGAGTTCGGCCTCTATCTTTCAAAACATCCCATTCAGTCAAAATTGTCCATCATTTCTTTATCCGAAAACTCTTTCATCCTTTCCGGATAAAGAGGGGCAGCTGTTGATACCCAATTTTGCCCTCATATTTTTTTAATATACATATATACTTCCAAAATAGCATATTTGCATCATCACTTAGCCTACAAACCTATACAAGCATTTTCTATAATTTTCCATAATTTTTTAGAGCTTCAAATTAATTTTTCTTATATTTAAAATTATAGAAATATCTAGTAATTATCCTTTAAATTACTTTGTGATGACTTAATTACCCCAAAATTATATTTGCATCCGTAATACATGTTTCACATATTTTTATCCTATTTTTTATAATTGCATTAGCATTATTAAGCTATTTAACTTATTTTGCAATAACGACCTATATTCTACAAGACATTGCGTTTATTATATTATCTATGTCAAAGTATCATTTTTATATTTTTATAATATTGAATTATTATTTTAAAATAGTTTCACAGCATAAATATTATTTTTTACCATTTATTAGAAGTTTTAATAATTTATTTTTACTATTTTCAAGGGTTTCAAGAGCTGGCCCAAAATAAGCCAGAATTTCGGACCAAATTAATGGACCAAACACCCAAATCCCTAGCCCAATTCTCAGAACCCAAACCAACTAACCCATTAACTAACCCCAATTAAATACAACCCGACCCAGACCCCTTTCAATCCTGGCCGTTGATCTCGGAGATCAACGGCCCTCATCCTTTCTTACCTTTTTTAATTCAAACGACCCCCCTAACCTAGTCATTTTGTTACATCCGCCGCCCTAAATTCCTCTCCTTTCCGTCTCTCAGATGCTCTCCAACTCGAACCCTAATTCCACCGCCGTCACTCACCTACTGTCGTTCATAGCGGTTCTTCACCACCCCAGGCCTCTAATGGCCTCTTCTATGCTGAGTACTTCCATCTCTAAGGTCCTTGAGAAGATTCTCAAGGGACCAGGGCTAGTCTGCTTACGCCTTTGGGTCTTTCTTGCTTGTTTCAGGCCGTTGTGGCTCGATTTTGAGTAAGAACTTCTTATTTTGTCTTAAATCCGTGGGTTCCTGAGTCTATGTTCTCATCTCTGATTTACTTCTGAAAACCCTAAATTTTGTCTTTAATCTTCTCAGATCAGAGAAGAATCGGACCTATTTCACATGTTTCTCATAAAAAATCTTCTGGTTTTTCGAGTGATTTTCCATTTTTTTGCTAAAGCTAGGGTTTCCTGGAAATCCTTTTCTCCAAACATTTTCTAACTTTGAATGTTTAAACTTTTGTTCTTATGTGCTTCTTGGTCGATTTATGTTGAGTTTGCCTTACTCCTAGTTGATTTATGCTAAAACCCCAATTTTTGACATTTTGCTTTGATTCTGAGTTTGACCGTGTTACCTGTCCACTGTTTCATTCTATGATTTGATTCTCATGATTTCTCCTTAGTCTAATTTAAACGTCTTGTGATTTTTACCCTAGTATGCCTCTATTAAGGTTTCTGACTCGATTTCTCGACTGATTCTGTGTGTTTATACTTAGCCTATTTGTGTATTTGTGGAAACATATATTATTCTCCTTTAAATAAGTACTATCTTGGATTCTCGATTCACTGATTTGCTCCGTAAAAACTTAGGGTATGATTCTTGATTATTCCTTTATTTGCGACCTTATTTAGTTTCTTACCTTATTTGATTAATTGTGATACTTACTGATACTCAAGATTGTTTCCTTAATTGAACCCCTGCTTATTTACCCTTAATTGCCCATTCTGTACTTAAGTCTTACTCGATTTTCTTTCCTTAAATATTGTCCCGCCCTTTACCGTTGGGTAATTACCCCTTAATTAAGGGATACTATACTAATTTTGTGCATAATTGATTTCGTAACTTAATTGCTGACTGATTGGTCTCCTTTACCTTATTCTGTTTTGCTCCTAACTACTATATATACTCTCCTCTATTCTCACTTCTACACGAACATCGGTTCAGAGTTCACAGTACACACATACACTCGAACTCTTCTCCTTCTTTGCTGCTTGTGCTACTTGTGCTATTGTGGGTCTAGCCGGCTGAAAGCCAAGGCTAGATAGTGAGACTGTACGTGCTCTATATTCTGCACTCTTTTTCCTCAACTGGTATGTCTCTAGTTAAATTTTAAACCCAAACTGTATGTGTTTCATTCTTGCATTAGTTCATTGATTATGAATTTGACCTATCCTCCTATTTACTTCTTGGTTTAAGCATGTCTAAATTCTGCCCTGTTCAATGTGCAACTAGTATGTCTACACTTCACATGTTTATCTGATCCATGAACAACCTGCTTTATGCTTAATCCCTCAACTGTGTGATCATGTTGGTTACTTAATGCATGTGGTTAATCCTACTTAGGCTATGAATTTCCTATGTGTTCTATACATATTGTTGTCTACATGGTTCCCTGCACCCCATCCATGTACCCCAATGCGGTTCCTATATGTTCCCAATCCCTTTCACCCCTATGTGCAAACCTGCCTGCTATTGTACCCGTGAATCTGAACCTTCTATGATTTATTGACCGTCTACTGAATTTGCTCTTCTCTGAACTGTTTTCAAATTCTGTCAGTATTCTTCTAAAAAAACTGGCTTTCATTCCTAGTATTTCCTCAAAACTGGTCTATTCTAGAAAAACCTTTTTCACTCCTAAACTGTTTTCACTAAGTCTTTCAAACTATGTCAAGCACTCTCACTTACTCTTAGGTTATTAAGTTCTGCCCCCTCTGGTATGTGTACTGCCTAGGGATCCTTGAGATCTCTCTGAACTCTGGCACATCAGGACTGGCCCTTCCACACTGCACATAATCAGTCTCTATTTGAGAAAGGTCTGGGTGTGAGCTCTGCCCGGGATCCTTGAGGTCCTTAGGGAACTCTGACACACCTAGACACAAATTTGGCAATGAAACCCTTGGCATTTGAGACTACTGAAGGCCTGGTACCCTAGGTTTGCTTTGGGCCTACATCAGGCTCCCTATAGCTTAATCTATATTGCATTTATGTAATTTTGGTCTGTAATAATCATTTGTAAATAGATATTGGGGTAACTAGTAGAAAGGGAGGGTACTTGTATGATACTGTGGGTAAAACTGGGTAGAAAACATGCTATAGGCTTTATATTCTGCAAATCTGCATTAGAAGCCATATTCTAGGATTGATGTGTTCATTTACATTTAAACCATGTTGAACCTGTGCATTAGATATCCCGTTTTTAGGGCCTTCACATTTACTGCTTCAGCATGTTGCATGCTCAATTCCTGGTTCTTCGCAAGTACTGTCACATAGAGATCCTGCTATTAAGTAATCTTAATAAAAACTGTCATTCCTGATGCATTAGATACCATGTTCTTAGGAACTCTATTTGCATCTGTTTGAACCACGTTTATTTCGATTAAATCAATAGCTGTCCATGAAAAGGTTTAAAAACAGACTCACGCATTGGTATCATGTCTCTAAACACATATTGATAAATCGCTTGTTATAATTGGTATCACCTAGATGCATCATGCCTATAGGTCGAATAATCTCAAACTTTTTAAACAGCTCCTGCAACTGTGATTGTGTAGAATCCCACGCCTAGGCAAGCCTTAGGTAATTAATCTCCTTGTAAAAATGAGAAACTGTGTTCTGATCGTGTTTAAACTGCTTAAGTTTCACAGGCTATAAAACCAGTAGGCAAACTGATTAGGATTCTGCCACCTCCCTTAAAACAAACCCTGCATATCCTGTATCTGTAACATTCATCTAGATATCATGTTCCTAGGTTTTCTGAACTTCTTCAAAATCAGCTGTTTGAGACGTGCTGTTTATTTGCCTATGTAGCTGTGGAGGTAAATATGAGCCTTTTATTTGCTTCTTTAATTACAAGGGATCCTATTTTTGAGGAGTAGGGCGAGGTGCCCGCAGCAGAGCCTACCCCGTCGGACTTCATGACAGCACCGGTCTTCCAGGAGGTCATGGGCCGTATGTTACGGTTCATGGATTCTATGACCCTGGCTAGTTTATTTCCTGCAAAACTAGCCGCATCTCAGGTGGGAGAGGGAGCACCGACCCCTACTGCTCAGGCTCCTGGTCTTGCAGCTGCAGTGTACCGGACTCTGGGTGCACTACCCGCAGATAGGGCCCAGCCAATTTCCATAGTGGTACCCGAGCCTAGAGCGGCTACGGACGGTGATCCGTAGAAGTTATTGGACAGATGGACTAGGCTACACCCTCTTATCTTCGAAGGTGAGCGTCATGAGGATGCCCAGGATTTCATTGATAGGTGCAGGGACAGACTGCACAACAAGAGGATATTGGAGTCTCATGGGGTCGACTTCACTACGTTCCAGCTGGAGGGAGGAGCCCATAGATGGTGGTAGTCTTATGTTCTTGGCAGGCCAGCGGGTTCTCCTCCAATTACTTGGGGTCAGTTACATAGCTTTTCTTGGATAGGTATATTCCACCCTCTGAGAGGGAAGAGTTGCGATATCAGTTTGAGCAGCTTGAGCAGGGTCAGATGTCAGTGACCGACTACGAGGCGAGGTTTTTTGAGTTGTACCGCATGCACTGATGATACTTCCTACTGACGCAGAGAGAGTACGGAGGTTTGTTGCAGGGTTGCATTTTGGTATTAGGGCCAACATGGTTCGAGAGGTTGAGATGGGGACTCCTTATCATATAAGAACAAGTACCCATTGCCACGCATTGAGTAGATGGGGACCCATTAGGCCTCAATCCTTCGAGCAATCTTTACCTCTCTACCTCTCAGACGGCTACCATTAAGAACAAGTACCCATTGCCACGCATTGATGATTTGTTCGAACAGTTGTAGGGTGCTAGGGTGTTCTCTAAGATCGACTTGAGATCAGGGTATCATCAGCAGAAGATTCGAGACTCAGATGTCTCCAAGACTGCTTTCCGTACTATATACGGCCATTATGAGTTTCTGGTAATGTCCTTCGGCTTGACTAATGCCCCAGCGACGTTTATGGACTTGATGAACAGGGTGTTCAGGCCTTATATTGATTCCTTTGTTATTGTCTTCATTGATGACATCTTGATCTACTCACTTAGCCTGGGGGAGCATGAGCAACATTTGAGAGTAGTGCTCCAGACATTGCGAGAGCAGAAGCTATATGCTAAGTTCTCCAAGTGTGAGTTTTGGCTTGAGTCAGTAGCATTCTTGGGGCATGTTGTATCAGGAGAGGGTATTAAAGTGGATCCTAGGAAGATTGAGGCAGTTCAGAGTTGGACACATCCTACTTCAGTGACTGAGATCAGGAGTTTCCTGGGGTTAGCAGGTTATTACCGCCGATTTGTGCAGGGTTTTTCATCCATTACATCACCTTTGACTAGATTGACCCAGAAGGGTGCTCCTTTTCGTTGGTCCGATGATTGTGAGGCGAGCTTTCAGAAGCTTAGGACAGCCTTGACTACAACACCGCTTCTAGTGTTGCCTTCCGGTTCAGGGATGTATACGGTATATTGTGACGCTTCACGCATTGGCTTGGGTTGTGTATTGATGCAGGAGGGGCAAGTTATTGCATATATTTCACGTCAGTTGAAGATTCATGAGAAGAATTACCCTATGCACGATCTAGAGTTAGCATCGATTGTTCATGCTCTTAAGATATGGAGGCATTATCTGTATGGGGTGTCATGTGAGGTTTATACTGATCATCGCAGCTTACAACATTTGTTCAAGCAGAGGGATCTCAATTTGAGGCAGCGTAGATGGCTTGAGTTACTGAAGGATTATGACATCACCATTCTTTATCATCCGGGCAAGGCAAATGTGGTCGCGGATGCCTTAAGCAGGAAGGCAGAGAGTATGGGTAGCCTGGCATTCATTTCAGCAGAGGAGAGGCCACTAGCCTTGGACATTCAGTCCTTGGCTAACAAACTTGTGAGGCTGGACATTTCAGAGCCCAGCTGAGTCCTTGCATGTGTTGTTGCTCAGTCTTCATTATTGGGACAGATCAAGGCTTGGTAGTTCGAGGATCCGTAGTTGGTTGTTCTCAGAGAGGAGGTTTGCATTGGCGAGGATGGTGTTCTGCGACTCCAAGGTCGCCTATGTGTTCCTAATGTCGATGGCTTGACGGAGAAGATCCTAGAAGAGGCACACAGTTCATGGTATTCCATTAATCCAGGTGCTACAAAGATGTATCCTGATCTGAGGCAGCATTATTGGTGGCGGCGGATGAAGAATGACATAGTTGAGTATGCAACTAGGTGCTTGAATTGCCAGCAGGTTAAGTATGAGCACCAGAGGCTAGGTGGCCTACTTCAGCAGATGCCTATACCTGAGTAGAAATGGGAGCGCATTACTATGGACTTCATAGTTGGGTTACTGCGGACCTTGCGGAAGTTTGATGCAGTTAGGGTCATTGTCGATAGCTTGACCAAGTCGGCATACTTTATTCTGGTTGTGACTACTTATACTTCAGAGAAGTTGGCTCAGATCTATATTCGGGAGATAGTTCGGTTGCACGGTGTGCCTGTTTCCATTATATCAGATAGAGGCCCTCAGTTCACTTCCTATTTCTGGAGAGCCATACAGAGTGAGTTGGGAACCTGTGTAGAGATCAACAGATCATTTCACCCGTAAACCGACGGGCAGTCGGAGCGAACAGTTCAGATTCTAGAGGACATGCTTAGAGCATGTGTGATTGACTTTGGAGGGCAGTGCGATCAGTTCTTGCCTTTGGCCGAGTTTGCTTACAACAATAGTTATCAGTCCAGCATCGAGATGGCTCCATTTGAGGCTTTATATGGTCGGCGATGTCGTTCTCCTAACGGGTGGTTTGAGCCTGGCGAGGCTAAGTTGTACGGTACTGACTATTGGATTAACTGGCCCAACTTGTACAGGCCCAAAGATAGCTGAAGAAGAAATAGACCCAGGCCCAAACACTTGACAATTGTACAAAGTTCTGTAATGTTATTTGTATAATTAGCCACATATGTACTAGATAACCATTCTTTGATTTGCTTAGTATAAATACTTCATTAGGCTACTTGTGTACAAATAGTTCATTTTTTCAATACACAGAGATCCATTTCTGTATCTTCTCCTCTCTAGAATATTCGAACTAGGGCTTTCTTCCAAAGAATCCATGGATTCTCTCTCAATTCCTTCAATCTAACATGGTATCAGAGCGATTCCTGGAGATTATTACTCTATTCTGAATATTCATCGGAGAATTTCTTGAGAATGATCGAGTTCTGTCTTTTCGACGATTCCGAGGAGATTTATTATTTTGCTTGATTTGGTCTTTTCATCTGGGTTTCTCTGTTCGAGTTCATCGATTCATAGCGATTTTGTGGAGATTGTCAACTACTACTCTTGGATTTCAAAACAAATGGCTTCATGAAGATCAACTCGAAAATTAGGGTTTATGTCATCATAAATCTTCGCATGCGGTGACTTTCTTATAACCCTATCTCCTTAAGTTTCTTCTCTTGTTGATTAGTTTAGACATTTAACTCTAGAAATCATGAGTTTGAACAATGATTCTGCTGAACATTCTGGTGTTTCGACACCAGCTCTAGATCCCTTTCATCCCCTTTATCTTCACCCTTCTGATACTCCGGGAACCATGCTAGTACCCGTGCCATTTGCTGGCACAGCGTTTGGTGACTGGAAGGAAGGGATGCTTATTTCCTTGTCTGCAAAGAACAAGGTTCAATTAATTGATAGCTCTCTGATTCAACCTACAACTAATTCTCCACTATATCCTCATTGGCAATGATGTAATAACATGGTTAAAGCCTGGATAATGAATTCCCTATCTAAGGATATAGCCAAAACAATCCTCTATTATAAAACCGCTAGAGAAGCCTGGAACAATCTTGTAGAAAGATACAGTGTTACAAATATTTCTCAATATTATAGTCTTCAACAATCTATTTCTTCCACATCCCAAGGTTCATCTGATATTGCCACTTATTACACCAAACTGAAGGGATATTGGGATGAAATATATACAATCTCCTTAGGAAGACCCTGTACTTGTGGTGCTATGCATGAATTCAATGAGGCACAAAAACTTATTTAATTTCTATCAGGACTAAATGAAACCTATTCCACTGTTAAAAGTAACATTCTAATGATGAGTCCTGTTCCAAGTGTGGAGAAGGCATATTCTATTTTGATTAGGGATGAGAAATAGAGGGAAATCAATTCTGCTTCTCAGCCTTTCTCTTCTGATTCCACTTCCTTCATAGCCAACTCTAATTCCAATTCTACCCATAACTAACCAAATGCCACCAGAAATTTTACTCAGAGGGTGAACTTTGAACCTAGGAGAGCCACAATTTCTTGCAAGTACTGCAAGAAGCCTGGTCATACTGTAGAAAAGTGCTACAAACTACATGGTTTTCCTCAAGATTTCAAGTTCACCAAGGGAAGAAAGGCTGCTGCATGTGTCCAGATTGAGTCATCAGAACAAACCTCAACTAAGCCTGATTCACCTCAAAATGAAGACATTCCACATGGCTTTTCCAAGGAACAATATGCCCATCTTATGTCTCTATTCCATCAGATGCAGGCATCTTCTTCAAATCAGCAGTCTACATCCCAAGAATCTCCAATATATGCAAACTTTGCAGGTTGGCACAATAATCCTACTAGTAGGTTATATGGTTATCTTGTATGCCATGCTAGCCATAACAACTTTAGTTCTTGAATACTAGATTCAGGAGCAACCAATCATATGACACCTCATAAACATCTTCTTCATGATATATAACCTTGAATTTCTCATTCCCTTGTTACTTTACCAAATGGATATAAAGTAAAAGTTACTTCTTTTGGATGTCTTTCCTTATCACCTAGTATCATTCTAACTAATGTTCTGTTGGTACCCTCTTTCCATTACAACTTAATTTCTATACATCAACTTCTTTCCCAACTCAAGCGTTATGCACTCCTTACTAATATTTCACGTTGGTTACAGGGCCCTTCTCTGAAGAGGCCACTGGAAATTGGTAAGGTTGAGCATGGACTGTATATTCTGAGACTGTCATCTCATGGTATTGCAGCAGCTGATTCTTCTCAAGCAAATGCCTGTTCAACCTCTTCTTTTCCTAAGTTTGATTCTGTAGTTGACTGCTTTCCTAAGTCTGTTTCACTTCCTGTTTTTCCTGTTCATGAATCTATAGTTGGCAACTCTGATGTGGTTCCTGTTGTTTGTAATTCCAGTTCTACTAATAAAACTGATGTACTTTGGCATCAAAGAGTGGAAAATATACCTTTTGTAAAGATGATTTCTATTCCTCATCTATCTAGTAAATTTTCTCCTAAATAGTCTTTCACATGTACTATATGTCCAATGGCTAGACAACAAAGATTACCATTTCCTGAAAGCACTTCACATTCCAACAAACCCTTTCAACTTGTTCACATTAATCTATGGGGGCCCTACCACACTGCTACTTATAATGGTTTCAAATATTTTCTAACCATTTTAGATGATTGCAGTAGGGTCACCTGGACACATCTTCTTTCATGTAAAAGTAATGCATTTTCCATCATCAAATCCTTTATTGTCATGGTGTCTACACAATTTCATGCTTCCATTGAAGTTATTAGGACTGACAATGCCTTTGAATTAGGATCTGCTCTTCACATGCTTCTTACCTAACTTCCCTTGGCATTTCACACCAAACTTCTTGCGCCACACACTCCTCAACAAAATGGAATAGTAGAAAGAAAACATAAACACTTGTTAGAAACTGCTAGAGCACTTTTTTTTTCAGTCCAAGTTACCTTCCAAATATTGGGGGGAGTGTGTTCTTACTGCTACATACCTCATTAACAGGTTTCCATCTACTGTTCTTTCTAACAAAACACCTTATGAAGCATTATTTGGTTAACCACCCACCTATAATCACCTCAGATCATTTGGGTGTTTAGCATATGCAACTGTTCCTCATCCTTCTAGGGATAAACTCCAATCTAGAGTTATTCCTTCTGTATTTTTAGGCTATGGTTTTAATAAAAAGGGGTACAAATTGCTGAATTTAGGTACCAAGTCCATCTTTTATTCCAGGGATGTCACATTTGCTGAACATATCTTCCAATCTACTTCTCCACCTTCTGATTTCTTTCCTTCTTCTACTTCTTCCTTTTCTGATCACATCATTCCTAATAATGCTCCCACTTCTGTTTCTTCGCCATTACACCCTTCTAATTCTGTTCCTACTACTTCTTCACCAATTTCCCCTTCTTTTCATTATCCAGAACCTGATTCTGTACCTTCACCCACTGTTGCTCAACACACACAAATTCCTCCTTCTTCTTCCCTTCCTTTGAGAAGATATTCTAGGCCTACCACCACTCCTAACCACCTTAAAGACTACATCTGCTATGCTGTACCTCATACTTCCCCTGCTAGTTCTTCCACTTCATCTCAGCCCATTAAATCTTCCACCATACTTGAACCTTCCTTTTACCATCAAGCTGTCACCAATCTTGCCTGGCAAGAAGCAATGTTGAAAGAATTCCAGGCCTTGGAATCTAACCAAACTTGGGATATTGTGCCTTTACCACCTGGCAAGAAAGCCATAAGTGGGTGTATAAAATTAAGCAAAGATCTGATGGTAGTATTGAGAGGTACAAAGCCAAATTAGTTATTAGGGGGGATACTCAACAGGCTGGTATTGACTATTTTGAGACTTTCTCCCCTATCATCAAGTTAACTACCATCAAATGTCTACTTGCTTTGGCTGCCAAATTCTCATGGTCTATCTACCAACTTCATGTAAACAATGCATTTCTGCATGGGGATCTTTCTGAGGAGGTTTACATGAAGATTCCTCTTAGACTTTCTGTCTCTTCTTCTTCTTCTGGGCCTCCTTTAGTAGGCAAACTCAAGAAATCATTGTATGGTCTCAAGCAAGCATCAAGACAATGGTTTGCCAAGCTTTCTACTGCCCTCACTTCTATGGGTTACTCCTCCAGTCTTAATGATTACTCCTTATTTTCTAAAATCACTACCTCTTCATCTATTTTTATTGCTGTTTATGTGGATGATATTCTATTAGTGGGCAATGATACCTCTGAATTGGATTCTATCAAAGCATTTTAGACTCTCAATCTGGGGCTTGAGGTCTCTCATCTACCTCAAGGTTTGCTGATTAATCAACACAAATACCTCCAGGAACTCCTTGCTGAGTTTCATTGTGAATCTGCTTCTCCTGTTGCTACTCCTTTGGATATGTCTATCAAACTTGCTCCTACTTCTGGTGATCCTTTACCTAATGCTTCCACTTATAGAAGACTTATTGGAAAGCTAAACTTTCTTTAACACACTAGACTTGATATTTCTTTCTCTGTTCAACACCTCAGCCAATTTCTCATTGCCCCCACATCTGCTCATATGCATGCAGCTCTACATGTTTTGAGGTATTTAGTTAGAGATCCTGCCAGAGGGATTCTTCTTAATAATCATAAGGACTTCTCAGTCATTGCTTACTCAGATTCAGACTGGGCAGGGTGTCCTTCATCCAGAAGATCTGTGACTGGTTATTATGTCACCCTTGGGGGTAGTCCTATTACTTGGAAATATAGGAAACAACCTACTGTATCATTATCTTCTGCTGAAGCTGAATACAGAGCTCTTCGAAAGACTATTGCTGAACTTACATGGCTTGTTAGACTGTTGGCAGACTTTGGTGTTTCTGTTTTTTCTCCTATTCCTTTGTACTGTGATAACAGGTCAGCCATTAGTATTGCCAAGAATCCTGTCTCACATGAGAGGACCAAGAACATTGAGCTTGATTGCCATTTTGTCCGGGAGAAGCTTGCTAGTGGTCTCATCTCTTTGCATTATGTTCCTACTGCATCTCAGCTGGCAGATATTTTTACCAACCCACTCACTGGGATTCAACATCAGGTTTTATTATCCAAGCTGGGAGTTTTCTCACCCTCCAGCTTGACGGGGGGTGTTGGATTAATTGGCCCAACTTATACAGGCCCAAAGATAGCTGAAGAAGAAATAGACCCAGGCCCAAACACTTGACAATTGTACAAAGTTCTGTAATGTTATTTGTATAGTTAGCCACATATGTACTAGATAGCCATTCTTTGATTAGCTTAGTATAAATACTTCATTAGGCTACTTGTGTTCAGACAGTTCATTTTTTCAATACACAGAGATCCATTTCTGTATCTTCTCCTCTCTAGAATATTCGAACTAGGGCTTTCTTCTAAAGAATCCATGGATTCTCTCTCAATTCCTTCAATCTAACACCAACTTGGTGAAAGATGCCTTGGAAAAGGTAAAGTTGATTCAGGAAAGACTTCGCATAGCACAGTCCAGATAGAAGAGTTATGCGGATCAGAAGGCGCGGGATGTATCATTCATGGTCGGCGAGAAGGTTCTCTTGAAAGTCTCGCCGTTGAATTATGAGATTCGGGAAGAAAGGCAAGTTGAGCCTAAGGTTTATAGGCTAATTGAGGTGTTGAGGCGAGTTGGGGAGGTTGCTTATGAGCTTGCTTTACCTCCCAGCCAATCAGGGGTTCACCCAGTTTTTCACGTGTCTATGCTTCGGAGGTATCACCCTGACTTGTCCATGTGTTACACTTCAGTAATATTCAGCTAGATCAGAGTTTGGGTTATGAGGAGGAGCTAGTTGCCATTGTTGATAGACATGATCGCCAGTTGAGATCCAAGAGGATTTCTGCGGTGAAGGTCCAGTGGAGGGGCCAACCAGTCGAGGAGGTGACCTAGGAGTCCGAGGAGGACATACGGAGCAGATATCCACACTTATTTAGCACTTCAGGTATGAATCTAAACCCGTTCGAGGACGAACGCTTGTTTAAGATGTGGAGAATGTAACGACCCCACTGGTTGTTTTGCTTTCTAGAACCCTGTTCCCCTAAATAAGACTTTTCGTACTTGCTTTTACTAATTTATGACTTGCGGGGATGTTTGGTTCGGGATTTTGAAGAGATTGGGTTGAAATAGGAACACTTGGTTCCTTAAGGTTGGCTTAAAAGGCCAAGTTTGACTTTGGTCAATGTTTTGAGTAAATGACCTAGGAATCAGAATTTGAAGGTTCCAACAGGTTCGTTTGATGATTTCGGACTTGGGCGTATGTCCAGATCGGATTTTGGATGACCCGAGAGCATTTTGGCGCCTAATAGTGAAAGTTGATTCCTTAAGGATTTTGAAGTTCTTTAAATTTGGTTTGGGGCGGGATTTAGTGATATCGAGGTCCAAACGGAATTCTGAGATCGGGAATAGTTCCATAATGTCATTTAAGACTTGCGCGCAAAATTTGGTGTCGATCCGAGTAGTATAAGTGTGTTTCGTCACATTGGAAGTAAATTGAAGAACTTGAAGTTCATAAGTTTGAATCAATTGGTTTTAGGGTGTGATTCCTAGTTTTAATGTTATTTCCGGTGTTCCAAGGGTTCTAGCGAGTTCGTTTTATCATTCTAAACTTTTCAGTATGTTCGGGTGGGTCCTCGGGGGTCCGGAGCGTTAATCGGGCGAGGCTCGAGCTTAATTGATATGAGAAGGAGCTGAAGCTCCAGGCTTCTGTCATAACTGCACCTGCGGTTGGCTAGCTGCAGGTGCGAGACCGCAGAAGCGGCCAAGCCATCGCAGATGCGGCTATGGGTGGCCAGCCTAGAAACCGCACAAAGCGGCCCCTAACCGCAGAAGGGGAACCACAGGAGCGGTTGGCCTTCCGCAGAAGCGGCCCACCATGCCTAGCCCAGGACCGTAGAAGCGGCCCATTTTTCGCAGATGCGGTTGGCACAGGTGCGGCCTAGGAATGCAGATGCGGAAACTGCCGAAGGCAGTGTCCTTCATTAAATAACGGGTGTTTGTCATTTTGACACATTTTTACTCCATTCTTGGGCGATCTGGGAGCTTCAAAAGGGGAGATTTCAACCTAGCTTTGGGAGGTAAGTTATTTCTACTTTTGAGTTTAATACATAGTTTATGGGTAGATTATAACATGTAAATTAGTGGAAATTGTGGGTTTAGAGTAAACCTAGGGTTTTGATGAAAATGAGATTTAACCACGAAATTTGTTATGGAATGTAGTAGAAATCATATATTCTTGATCCTTAGGTTATGGGTAACAACTTTCTTCAAACATTTCCAGAATTCGGGCATGTGGGCCCGGGAATGAATTTTAGGAACCTTGCATTTAGGGTTGGGAAATTAGTTTAATAGTTAGAATGTGAACTCTTGAGCATATATTGACTAGTTCTTACCCCATTTGGATAGTTTTGGATCGTTCGGATCCGATTTGAGGGTTTGAGCGCATTCTTGAAATTTGAAGTAAGCTTTGGGACGAGGTAAGTCTCCTTTCTAACCTTGTAAGAGGAAATTAACCCCATAGGTGAATTAAATAAATGTATGTGACTATCTGTGGGGGCTACGTACGTACATGGTGACGAGAGTCCGTACGTAACTACTATTATGCTAATTGTCCGGGTATTTTAGGACCTGTATCATGCTACACTTGCAAATGCTTGTGTCCTTGCTTCTTACTAAGATCACTTAGGTCATGCTAGAAATTTTTAAATAAATATAGACAACTATACTCACTTACTTGAGAACTTGTATGAATTATTTGTCTATGAATGGGCAATGTGTGCTTACTTGATAATAAATTGCTATTTGTGGATCGAGCCGATCGCCTCGGTAGTAAATAGATGCATCTATGGTTCTCGCCATTCGACCCTCTGGCAGTGCACAGTTTATTATTATATTGGACAAGGCCGTACGACCTCGGCACAATGTGCGCATGTTTTTTGTGTGGAACTTTCCGTGGATTACACTGCTTAAATGCTTGAAATGTAACTTATTACATAATGTGACTGAAATTGATATGTTGTTAAGAAGGAATATCTTATTTCTCCTCGTCCTTGGACTGTCATTATATTCATGCTATTCATGCTTAGCGTAAAACTTAAACTGTATTATTTTTTACCCTAGTAGGTGTCAAGTCGACCCCTCGTCACTAGTTCTTCGAGGTTAGACTGGATACTTGCTCGGTACATGTTGTTTATGTACTCATACTACGCTTCTGTACTTACTGTACAGGATCTGAGGCAGGTGCATCTAGCTACCCGTCCGGCGCGCGTTCCTGATACTTGATCGAGATGTCACGGTGAGCTGTCCCTTCTGAGCCATTCAGTAGCATGCCAGAGTCTCTCCTTTTGTTATTACTATCTATTCTATTTCAGACAGTAGGATAGTTGTATTTTTGTACATTCTACTAGTTTCCCTAGTACTTGTGACACTAGTTTCTGGCACACACATTTGTAGACTATTACTTTTGGATTGTATTCCTATTATTATGAATTTGTTAATTATCGACTGTTTTAAATTTAAGATTAAGTAAATGTTGGGATTTTTGGTGAAATAAATGAGAACTCACTAGTTGATTAGGGTTGGCTTGCCTAACAACGGTGTTGACCGCCATCACGACCTGTAATGAAATTTGAATCGTGACAACAACACACAAATTTAAGAGGAAGCATATGTATTTGGCCAAAAACTTTCCGTTGAAACATCAACTTGAACCAATACTTCCAAATTTCTTAGGACATCAGTCCTATCACTTGCGGAGGCATGACTTTCCGCATATAATTAATCTAATAATTAAAGAATTAAAATTGTAAACATTCCGTAGTATTCTGATATTAAGTTGTCGTTGACTAGTTCGATATGTTTTTTCAAGCTTTTGATAAGGAAGATGTTAATTCACAAATTAATAAAGATGATAGAAGTCATAGACAAATAAAGAGGCTGGTCCATTCCCAGCACCGAGATCAATATATTCAGGAGCTTTAAAAGATTCATAAACCCAAATAGAAATTTCGATTGCAGTACAAATTGTTAGGTTATAGTAAAAGGAAGATACCGGTGTTTGTAAAATTAACTTTTAAGTATCCAGCTTACTGTTGGACAGAATATGTAAACTTTTTCAACTTACATGCCGTGAGTGTTTATATCAACTCAATAAATATATAACACATATTTTTTACAAATATTATGACCACTATACGCATTCACATCTTGATTAAACACTTAATCATAATAGATTAGTAAGATTTTATATAAATATACAGTATAAATAAGTTTTTACCGAGAAGAAAATATTATCATAAGCTGATATGTGCTCGTAGATGGACGAACCAGAAATCAATCAATTAAAATTGACTCTAAGAATATTGATACTTTAAAAATAATAGTAGAGAATTCAACACTTTATGGAAACAGAGACACCAATAGTGAATATCATCACGGATTATGAATCATGCATAAAATTAATGACTCAACCATTACCGTAAGTAGAATTGGCCGCCTAGTAAAAGCATAACAAATATTGTGCATTCCAAATGTTTATACGAGGTTTGGGAAGGAACTGTAGAACCAGCTAGCACCTTTATTTTGCATGATTTCTTTTTAATGTTATCCCAAAAGATTTAATAATCAAAGTATTTACCTATAAATCTAAGACTTATAATATGTTTGATCAAGTGTCCGCAATTTGCTTATTTTGAAAAGTGCATATCGAAAAAAATATTTTGGGAGAGTAGATGCTTGTGTTTGACAAATTAATTGGGAAAAAAACTTTTGCTAATATTAGAGCAGCAATTTGTGTTTGGTCAAGATTTAAAAATGTTCTTTTAATGAGAATCTATTTTTTTAACTTCTAGAAAACAAATTCAGTTACTACTTAAAAACTCTTTTTTTATTTTTATTATAAGCTTGACCAAACACCTCGACTCTCTAAAATAAATAATTTTTTTTTTTACATAAATAAGCACTTTCCGATTTTTATATTCATTTACCAAAATATTCATATTCACTCGCTTTATTCATCACGTGATTGGCAGGCACGTTGCTAATAATGTTATTTTTATTTGCGCCATTTTAACGATAACTTGCAGGTGCTACTAGCTAAGGGTAGAAGGTTCTTGCCAGCCTTGATGACCTTTTTTTTCCCTCTAAAACTGGTGAGAATGTTGTCATTAGGAAAATTAGAATATATTAGATTTTTTGTTAAAGGTCTTTATTCTTGTAGATAAAAGTTGTTGAAGGTCTTTTATATTATTGTTTACCCAATAATTGAATTTATACGCAATTAAAAGGATACGTGATTTAATTTAACATGAATGATCTAAGAACAACAAATAATTAAATTGAAGAGAAACAAAGCGATCAAACCAAACATGATAGATCAATTAAGCATGGCTTAAAGTTGAACACTGAAACTGGTTTCGGATCGAACCCTCAAGACGGGCTCGAATGCAACTAAAGAAAAGAGTAACTGAAGAGCACTTTGAACAATAGCTAGAAGACAAAAATGAACTTTATTGCTTTGATATGCGTGTTAACAATGGTTGAAAATAAAAAGTTTCTCCCCTTTATATAGTATGTGAGTTTCAATCCTAGTACAAGTACCTAAATAAGGTAAAAATCTTTCTCCTCTAGTAAATCATGATACATAGCTGATATCGGGCGAGATTTGTGCCGTGATATCCGGTTGAGGGCGGATACTTTGGCCCCTCGTTTGTCCTTTCTAACTGTCTTTCCTTTAGCCTCGATTCTTCATTTTGCTCGAACTTGATTCTAACCGTGTTTCGTCATGTCTGATTCTTGGCACACTATTCGTCCTCCCCGGGCTCTGATCTATGGGAGCCCTCGGCTTTACTCGAGACTACATCGGACCGCGTTGCCTTCTCGTTTCTCCGTTGGAAAATCAAGGATAACTTTATTCCTGATTTTACCCTTATGCAGTTATCTTAGATAAAGACTTATATGTTAATTTTTTTAGAGTATACGATTTTAGAGAACCTCTAATTTGTCTTAAGATAATTTTGTTTCATTAGGATGAAATATTCCAGAATGTAGTCGAACGAATGAAGAAAGTGTTATTCAATCTGTATTGCTGTAATAACCAATAAAAAATATTAAACTTTCTGAAATAAAAACAGAAACAGAAAGTTAGTAGAACCAGTTTGACGAAATAAATTCTGGAAAACAATAAAGGAATAAAATCGAGCCCACTGAATACACAATGTGTCCTTAAGGAAATTGTTTCCCTCAAGTACCCGAGGTGCTGGAATATATCCTCCCAGGATAGAACAATTTAACTCTCCAGTGTATTAGTACCAAAAATTCTGGTAAACTTCGAACCACTCAATGGTCGTAAAACACACTGAAAAATATTGTGCAAAAGAAGAAGAAGATAATAAGAAAATTTAGTAAGTAAAGATTCTGGGATTCAGGGCATATTTATAGACCATTTGGCGCTGTTTCTGAAAATGTTTGCAACCTTTCAGAAACAGCCATAGCTGTTGGAATAGGTGGGAATATTTCTGTTGAAATATTGCGGGAAAACAAAAAACAGATTTAAAATAATCCGGGAAAGAAAACATCCGGACTAGGTCGCGTCGCGGGTGATAGGTTATTCCGGATTGAATTTTCGTTAATTAATTAATTAAATAATTGAAAGGAATTTTGTCCAAAAAGATTAATCAATCAGTCTTTGACCAAATCCAAATCCAAATCCGAAGCCGAAGTCGAAGTCGAGCCGAGCGAGCAACGACGACGACGACGCGAGGCTTGCCTTCTTCTTAACTCTTTAAGAGCTAGAAGAAGCACAATTGTATATTTACCATCAAAAGTCTTTTCTTCCTCCAATATGGGACAATGTCCCTTTCCCAAGGAGGGAAACTCGAATAATTCATTTTCCCTCCATTTTCCATTCACCCTCTTTAAGCTACACCAAGCTTAAAAGCCCAATAATCCCCCACATGAATGGGGAATGGCTATAAAATAAAGGAATGCACGGACGCGTGTGTATTTTACATGCAAGAAGTAATTGCATCTAGATAAGTAGGTTTCCCTTTGAACTTTTCGTAGTGAACTTATATCGGATATACTCGGTCAATCGGTAGATTTGATATCTTTGAACCGTCGAGCTTTGTTGTATACCTAGACAACATAAGTCACACAATCAATCCTTAACCATCTACGGTTCTCACGGTTGTGTTCGTTTCAGCCATGAACACTGCCTGGTTTCATGAGTGCTTAGAGAATGGGCCTTTACTTTCATTCCCCTTGAAGCGGCTTACACTTCACACTCACATAGGTGATATCTAAACGTGTAATCCTATAGACAGACCATCTGGTCATATCCTACCGGACTTAGCAAATCATTAAAAAGCTTTAAGCATAATTTACTTATCAAAAAAGCCTTAATGCTTTACCTCGATTTATGAACATTGTCTTCATCACAAGAATGGGTTGAGTTAATTGACAATGTTGTACCATCATTCATAACATTGTTTGATCTCTTTGAACCTAGCTCGTGGGATCTCCAGTCTGCTAGGTAGAGTTACCGCCAAGATGACTTGTCCTAGACCTTAACCCCATTCCCTTTGATGATATTTCAACTGCCTCTCTAGATAGGCCTTTTGTAAGTGGATCCTGTTAAGTAGGGATTTTGACCACTTATTTGCTCTCTTTTACTTGTGTTTTAGCTCAAAAATGCTCAAAGGTATTCTCGGAAACTAACAAAATGTGCTTACTTGCAGGAATATTGGGAAACGAGCCAAAGAAGCCAAAAATCAACTTATAAAGGAGTCTAAAGTGAACAAGAACCAAAACAGGGCCATTAGATAGTAGTCCGGACCGCACAATTCTAGTGCGGTCACAGAAGGAGATTCAGAAAATATGTTTTGGCCAGCTCAGGTAGTGCGGACCGTACTGGAATTGTGTGGCCGCAAGAGATCAAGTGCGGCCGCATCCACTTTTATGCGAACCGCAGGATTGAAGGTTCAGAGATCTGAAAAGTGAAGGAGTGCCAGACCACATCACTTTTATGCGGCCGCATAATCCTTAGTGCGGCTGCACCTACTTTTATGCGGACCGCAGAAACCTGAAGAGTTCAAGCCCAATTTCCCAAGACTTCGGACCGCGCTAGAATTGTGTGGCCGCAGAAGCCCATTTTGCGGTCCGCATCAGAATTATGCTGCCGCATAACCTCCGTAGGGGCATTTTTGTCAGATACTTTCAGCTTAGTATATATACAACCTTGTGCCATTTTTAGGTCAAGTTTGATTTGCAGAGGTGCACCTGAACGTTTTTGTTTACTTCTTTGAGTAAATTTGTATTAGATTGACTTCTTAACATTAGTTTTTCTTTGTTTAATCTATGATTATGCATTCTACCTTAACTTCTTGTATTTCTTTATTTTCTATGAGTAACTAAATCTTTAGCTAGGGTTGTGACCCAACCCTAGTGTGGTTACTTAATGGGTATTTAATTTTAGGGCTTGTTTGTGATTGGGTTAGTGATATCTAGCCTTGTTTATACTTAAATTATAGAATTAATGAGCGAACATTTATTCATGCCTTTTTGACCTAGTCTTTGCTTGAGAAAGAGAGACTAGGTTTAGGAAAACTTGGCTAGCAAGGAATTGGGGTGGATTTAAGAAATTGAAAGCCCCAATTAAAGGGTCAAATCTAGAGATAGTAAGACCCGACTTGAGCATATATCACTTGATTTATGAAAATACCCATTTGGGCTTGAGAAAGCCAAATCGGACAAAATCACTCAAACTACCGAGAGGTATAGAGTGAGCTATTTCGTGTGTTTGCTATACCATGAACCCGATAAATCAAACTTGCCCTATAGTTTACAACCCGTTAGGTAGCCACCTAGGTGGAAGTCACGACCCTAGATTCCTTTATCAGTTGACAAATAACTCAAAACCAAAAATATTGTCATTTAGTTTTATCTTCACATTCAATAGAGTGAAGTAGAAGTAGTAAAAAAAAAGTTATAAATGAAAAATCTCTCCTCTCTCTAGGCGATTTCCATGGTGAACTAGGGCAGCCATGGCTGTGCCTCTCTCTCCCCAGCCGTTGGCTGTGGGAGAGCCACAAATAAACCCTAAAGAGAGCACCCCAAACCCTAGTAATCATCAAACATACGCTGCAGCCTTCATCAAACAAAAGCAGCCAATATTTTGAATCAATCACAGTTAAAACCTATCGAGTTACTTCATGGAATTCCAACGATTCAGTTTACAATGGATGAACGAGTTGAATTTGCAAAAGAGGAGGGACTACATCAAGCTACTGTGGTGAAGCTATCTTCAAACGTTCCAGATGTATCAACATTAAGAAGCGTACTGCCAAAAGCTTTTGGAATCAAAGGACATGGCTTGATCGGCCAACTTGCACCTAGACAGTTGCTTCTTAGGATTGATCAACATGAAGATTTTGTTAATTAACTTGCAAGGTCAGTCAACTACTTTAATCACAATGGGAAGAGCACCAAATTAGAGTATTTCCATGGTCTATAAGTTTTAATGCAAAGGAAGAAACGACGAAGGCAGTGGTTTGGATTTCGTTGCCGAATCTGCCGACGGAGCTGTTTGCTAAGAAGGATTTGTTGTCCATAGCTTCAGCTGTTGGCAGGCCCATAGCCATTGATAAAGCTACTCAGATCAAGTCACGTCCTAGTGCTGCAAGAGTTAAAGTGATTCTTGATTTAATGGACAAACTACCTGAGAAGTTGCGTTGGCAATTTGTTGATAAACAAACGGGCAAGATTGTTGAATTCTGTCAAGAATTTGTCTATGATAACTTACCATTGTATTTTAACTATTGCAAACATCAAGGACATGATGAAAAAACATGTCGCAGGTCAAATAAAAATACAGTAAGTAACGTGCAGATGCTGAAGAAACAGTTGTGCAAAGGGAAGAGCAAACAGTCATGAGCGATGGAAATTTTATTGAAAAATTACAAGGGGATGCGAGGGATTACTTGAATGCTAAGAAGCAAAAAAAGTTGGAGCTTATTAAGGCTGCTGAGGTACTGGTTGAAGGTGCATCAGGTGATCGAACTCTGGCTAGAGCTTCTAAGGAAGTGGTCATGGCCAATGATACTGGTGTGGATATGCAGCCTACTGTTAGAAGTGCTACAGGGAGTGCTGTTGCTGTGCAAACAGTCCCAGCTGGTGTTTTTGGTCATGCTACTGGTTTGATTCGAGGTTCTAATGGTAATCAACAACAAGGGGTTACACTGGTTGATGAAGGAGCTGGGCAGGTTACTGTGAACCAACAGACAAATCTGGAGGCTGGGCAAGCTCGTGAGCTGCGGAAAAAACCTGTTGATATTGGTGCATCCAAACGTACAACTGATGTCCCTGCTTCTATAGCTTTGGCAAGGCTTCATAAGGATGTAAATACAGCTACTGGTGTTTTGAATGCACTTGGAAAATCTGGTGAGCAGGGAATTGGCACCACTGTTTCTCAGAATAGGACTTTTGCAACGTTTGATGCATTGGGAAAACCAGTAGGTGCTGTATAATTCAAAATCAGATGATGCAAGAATCAGATGTTCAAGCAGTGCATGATTAAAAATCTGAAGACTGGGCAGTAGTTAATCGAGCAAAGCAGTCACTAAGGAAGGTCAATACTCCAGTGAATAATAATCAGAGTAATGCATCAAAGAACATTAGAGTTTCCAACTCTTTTGATGCTCTGATGAATGAGACTATTTTGAATGAAGAGGAGACGACTGTACAGCATGGTAATCAAGATGCAACATCAAAAGATAAGCCTCCAGGCAGCGCAAAACAACAACAACTCTCGAAGAATACAGGTGGACAAGTTGCTGTAATAACGGATATGGTTCCTATTGGCGACAACAGGCAGTAGCTATTGATGAATCTACTGTAACTACACCAACATTACATTTTTCCAATCCTGAACTAGCCAAAATGGTAATGGATGCTCAGGCAGCTATGTTGCTGAACACAACTCCAAAGGTTACGACACCTTTAGTCACACTGAACACTTCAGTCTTTGAGGTCCCTTTCCAATCGATGGAGTTTCAGGGTGAGCATGCGGAGGACTCTGGACAGCAGCTACTGTCAACAGGAAACAATCAACAAGAAAACACAGCTATGGCCTCAATCTCTCAAGCATCCAAAAATGAGTTAAGTGGCTCTAAGGATCAACAAGGTGCGACGAGTGCAATTGTTGTTAAACGCAAGACTTGGGCTGAGCGAGTTCAAGAGGAGAAGGAAGATTATGCAGATAGCATACACGATGATAGTGACGATGAGGCAGCTCAAATTTCAGCAACTCCTCCATCAAAGGACGAGGCAGCGAAGGCGCAAAGCGAGCAGGTTTCTGATTCCACAGATAGCTGGCCAAAGAGGAGAGGATTAAGTCCAAATGCTCCTGCTTTTGTACCATCCAAGCAGAAGCAAATTGTAGCAGCTTTGGAGGGTGTTAGTTCGACAATACAAGCTGTCAAAGAGGTCGCAATCTGGACGGCAGTGCGCACTAAGCACAGCTGTTTTGTCATCTATACACAACGTTGATGCTACTGGAAGTTCAAGTGCAATGGCTGCAAAATACAATTTGACACCTACCAATATCCTCCATGCTCTTGTTTCTCATGATATAGGTACATTGAGAGCGTTGGATAATCCGAGGCATGGGCAGGGAGCTTTAGTTCCTGGACTGGATGCTACTGAAGCTTTTGGTATTAATGTGGGGCTTGATATTTATGAAGAGGGGGAAGAGGAAGAATTACTTGATGCTTCCTTTAGAAATGTAGCTAGGGAGGGAGATCCTTCACCTAGAAATATGAGAAGTGGATCCACCAAAAATAAGAAGAAGACTCACGAGAGACAACATAGCTGGGACGGTAAGGTAACACAAGAGGTTGTCATTAGGAAACCTCCAATGAGAGTCGCAAAGCAAAAATTGGCTGCCTCAATCACTTCAACGAGGTCCAATCGCTCCAAAAAGAAATGATGCATTTTTCATACATATTCAAGAAGTTTGAAGAAGAAGCCAAGGAGATACACATTGAAGAGTGCACAAGGTTCAAAAATGAGGGGCAAGACTCAATTTTTTACATTGTTTTATTTTATCACTTCTTAAGCATCATCATTTGTAATATCATCATAGAGTATGTAATAAACTCTGTGATGATCATAGAATACTTAGTTATTAGTAGTTCGTATTTTCTTCATGCTTGCAAGTAGATGAGGTATTTTTATGCCTCAATAGGATTAGTAAGGTAAGGTTTAGCCCAATATGTGTTTGCTAATGGCCTATGCCTTTGGGAAGATATCCAAACGGCTATGAGATTATATGACCTCGTGAGACTTTTCCGGCAGCTACACCATGATCCTCTACATGAGGCTGCCATCATAAGGCAATGTGAGGCGCAGAGGAGTGATTATATAGCCAAGGCATAGAGGCAACACTGCTGGTGCTATTGTCACCCTTATTTGTACTCTTCCTATGTGGTTTCTTTTTTATTATTATTAATAAACTAGCCCTAGGCACATCGCCTAGCGGATTTTGCAAAAAAAAAAAAAAGTAGAAGTAGTACACCAATCAACATTGTGGAAGTACAATTTAAGCCAAAACTTGCAATAAACTTAGATATACACCTAATTCCATATTCTAACTCCCTATGGACTCGATCCCGACCTTAGTTGGGTTAGTATTGCATCGATCGCCTCACTACTGCATTGTGTGTGGATTTGGCCGAGATCAATTTTTGGTGGTGTTGCCGGGGAGTTAAACGGATTTAGCTATATATCTAGGTTTTTGTGTGTTTTGTCTTTCTTTCCTTCTGAGTTACTAATTTGTGTTTGAATTGATTCTAGGTACGAAAATGGCTCTCAACAACGAGCCCATCGGAAATGTGCACTTGGGGGTGGACGTGGATGATGATTCCATGAATGAGGTTCCTATTGAACCTCAAGCTAATAGACGAGGCCGCCTGCCTCATGATAATGTGCCCGTCCCTCCCCCACCTCCACCAAGAGCGGCAACCCACCTACAATTGCCAAACGGGGGTTATGCAAGTGCTATAGTTTTGCCCCGCATTAGGACGGGCAACTTTCAAGTCACCAACCTGATGCTTACACTACTTGAACAATGGGGTTTCTTCACCGGAGCTTCGATTCAAAATGCCTACAAGCATCTCAAGGGGTTCGTCGATACTTGTTGGGGGATCAAGCAAACAAATGTTTCTGAGGACGCGCTGAGATTGAGGCTTTTTCCCTTTTCTCTACGGGGAAAAGCATTGGACTGGTTAGAGAGGTTGCCTAATCATTCCATCACCACTTGGGATGAGTTGGTAGAAATGTTCATTTCCAAATTCTTCACTCCGGGACATATAGAACGCTTCGGGATGAGATTTTTGCTTTCAAGCAAGAACCTAATGAGGCATTGCACGAGATTTGGGAAAGATATCGTACCATGGTTAAAGAGTACCCGAACAATGATACGACTGAGGCCATGATCCAACAGACCTTCTACAGGGGGATCAACAAAACTAATCAATGTGTGGTTAACCAACTCGCCGGGGGCAACTTCATGAACACGCCATTTGCCGAAGTTTGTGAAATTCTTGATGAGATGGCGGATACCTCTTCAGCGTGGCAAAGTAGAGCCAATGTGCCACAAAGTGACCCTAATGTTATTCACCTACACAAGAAGCTACATGACCACGGGCAAGCTATAGCCGAGTTGATAACTACCATGAACTAATTGGCCAAGGTACAACTTCCACAAGTTCAAGGACCAAAACAAGTGCATGCAATGGAAGGTGTGATTATGATGGTAAACAAAATACGACAACAAGGTCAACAAATGCAAAATCGTCCGGAGTAATTTATGTAAGATGATAGTGGTTATGATCAAGGTGATTCATTCAGAGAGCAAGATAAAGAATTTCAATATGTCAATAATTATCAAGGTCAAAGAAACAATGCTTAAGGGAAAAATCTACAACAATGGAGGTCACGGGGGAACCAAGGTAATTGGAACAACCAAAACCACCAAGGCAATTAGAGTGGTGGTAATTCTAATCAAAGTAATTGGAACAATCAAGGAAATCAAGGCAATTGGGGTAATCAAGGCAATTGGGGCAACAAAAATCAAAGCAACTGGGGAGGCAATAATCAAGGAGGGTGGAACAACAATAACAACCGGGGGCAATACCTAGTGATACGGTGGTAAACCTGAAGGGTGGGAATAACACAGGACATGCTATGGTCGTGACTACTAGAAGTAGAAAGGTTCGAGATGCAACCACCTCAAATCAAAAAAGGATTGTGGATGAAGATGTTGTGGTTCAAGAGGATGAAATCCCAAGCAATGTGGTTCAAGCTAATGAAGAAGTGAGAATTGATATAGATGAAAGTGTGGAGGAGACGCAAGAAGAGGTGAACCCGTCTAGGGAACACGTGATTGACATGCCGGAACCGGTGGTGCCAAAGGCTAAGGCACCAATGCCAAGGCCTCCTCCTCCATACCCTCAAAGGCCTGCAAAGCAAAATAGTGAGAACTAATTCAAAAATTTTATTGATATGATGAAAAGCTTGTCCATAAATGTGCCATTGGTTGAGGCATTGGAGAAAATGCCGGGATATGCAAAATTCATAAAGGATTTGGTAACAAAGAAAAGATAAATGAATTGTGAAACCATCAACATGACTCGTCAAGTGAGTGCTATTGTGCACTCAATGACTCCTAAGTTGGAAGATCCGGGCGCTTTCACCATCCCTTGCACTATTGGGAGCATCAATTTTGCCAAAGCATTATGTGATCTCGGGGCAAGTATCAACTTGATGCCCTGCTCTATGTTTAAAACATTGGGAATTGGGCAACCAAGACCCACATCCATGAGGTTGCAAATGGAGGATCGAACAATGAAGAGGCCTTTGGGCATCATTGATGATGTTTTGGTTAGAGTTGATAAGTTCATCCTCTCAGTGGACTTCGTTATCCTTAATTGTGAAGTGGACTATGAGGTGCCTATCATTTCGGGTAGACCTTTCCTCTCTACGGAAGGCTCTTGTTGAGGTGGGAGCCGGTGAGCTCACTTTTTGGGTGGGTGACGAAAAGGTGGTTTTCCATGTGTGCAAATCAATGAGGCAACTGAATAGTAATGAAGTTTGTTCATTTGTGGATTTGGTGGCCGACGTGATAGTTGATGATGCTAGTGCAACAATGAATGTGGAGGATAAATTGGAAGCTTTTTTGCTCAACCTAGATGATGATGAGGAGAGTGATGGCTATGTGGAGTGTGTAAATGCATTGCAAGGCATGGGGTCGTACACTTATGAGCCCCGAAAACTATCTTTGGATCTTGAAAATCAGAAGACTCCTCCAACAAAGCCCTCAATCGAGGAGCCTCCTACCTTGGAGCTAAAGCCATTGCCCCTGCACCTCAGGTATGAATTCCTTGGCCCTTCCACTACTTTACTAGTTATCCTTTCTTCGTGCTTAACTAACGTGCGGGTAGAGTCAACTTTGGAGGTGCTATAAAGGAGGAAAAGAGCAATCGGTTGGACTTTGGCGGATATCCGGGGCATAAGTCCCGCCTTTTGCATGCACAAGATTATCTTGAAGGAGGGTGCCAAACCCTCAGTTGAACATCAAAGAAGATTGAATAAAGCAATGCAAGAGGTGGTGAAGAAGGAGATAATCAAGTGGTAAGATGCCGGGGTTGTCTACCGCATTTTTGATAGCTCGTGGACCTCTCCGGTGCAATATGTCCCAAAGAAAGGAGCTATGATTGTGGTGACAAATGATAAGAATGAATTGATCCCAACAAGAACCGTCACCGTGTGGAGATTGTGCATGGACTATATGAAGCTCAACAAAGTTACTCGGAAAGATCATTTCCCGCTTTCGTTTCTTGACCAAATGCTTGATAGGTTGGCCAGACGGGCTTTTTATTGCTTCCTTGATGGATACTCTGGCTATAGCCAAATTCTTATTGCTCCCGAGGACCAAGAGAAGACCACTTTCACTTGTCCTTATGGTACTTTCTCGTTTTCAAGGATGCTTTTTGGGTTGTGTAATGAACCGGCGACATTTCAGCGGTGTATAATGGCTACTTTCACCGACATGGTGGAAGATATTCTTGAGGTTTTCATGGATGATTTTTCTGTGGTTGGAAATTCATTTGATGATTGTTTGAACAACTTGGATAAGGTATTGGCTAGATGTGAGGAGACCAATTTGGTGTTGAACTGGGAAAGTGTCACTTCATGGTTTAGGTAGGCATTGTCCTCAGCCACAAAATTTCAACACATGGTATTGAGGTTGACCAAGCTAAAATTGAGGTGATCTCCAAACTCCCTTCCCCCACATCTGTGAATGGAGTGAGGAGCTTCTTAGGTCATGCGGTTTTCTATCGCCGATTCATCAAGGATTTTTCCAAGGTGGTGAACCCATTGTGCAAACTTTTGGAGAAGGATGCCATGTTCCATTTCAATGAAGATTGTATGAAGGCATTCGAGTTGCTCAAGTTCAAGTTGACTACTACTCCTATTACTACCGCACCGGATTGGAGCTTGCCTTTTGAGCTCATGTGTGGTGCTAGTGATGTTGCGGTTGGAGCGGTGTTGGGTCAAAGAATCAACAAAATATTCCATCCGGTCTACTATGCTAGCAAGACCATGATGCCCAAGTCAACTACACAGTGACTGAAAAGGCGCTACTTGCTATTGTGTTTGCCATGGAGAAGTTTCGGCCGTATTTGCTGGGTACTAAGGTGATTGTGCACCCCGACCATGCGGCGCTTCGGTATTTGATGAGCAAGAAAGATTCTAAGGCAAGGTTGATGCGGTGGGTGATTCTTTTGCAAGAGTTTGATCTAGAGATTAAAGACCGCAAGGGTAGTGAAAATCAAGTGGCGAACCACTTGTCCCGTTTGGAGGAAGATGGGAGGCCACATGACGGTGTTGAGATCAATGATTTATTTCCCGACGAGCAACACTTATCCATTTCGATGACCGGGATGCATGGTTCGCCGATATAGCCAACTGTCTTGTGAGCGACATTATACTGAATGAGTTCTCTTCAAACCAAAGGAAGAAGCTCAAACGGGATTGTTTGGATTACTATTAGGATGAGCCGTATCTTTTCTGAATATGTATCGATGGTGTGATATGGCGATATGTACAGGAAGAAGAAAAATTGGGAATTCTTGAGGCTTGCCACTCTTCATCGTATGGTGGTCACCATGGTGGAGCGAGAACGGCTACAGAAGTGTTGACTTGTGGATTCTATTGGCCTACCCTCTATAAAGACGCTAGTAATCTTGTAAAAGGTTGTGATGAAATCCAAAGAGCCGGTGGAATTTCTAAGAAGAATGAGATGCCCATTACCATCATTTTAGAGATTGATATCTTTGATGTTTGGGGTATTGATTTCATGGGACCGTTCGTGAGCTCTTGTGGGAACACTTACATATTGGTAGCTGTGGATTATGTTTCAAAATGGGTTGAAGCTGTGGCTTTTCCCAACAATGAAGCTCGAAGTGTGGTGGCCTTCTTGAAAAAGAACATCTTCACAAGGTTTGGTACTACGCGAGCCATTATTAGTGATGCGGGTTCGCACTTTTGCAATCGGGCTTTTGATACCTTACTGACCAAGTATGGTATCACTCATAAAGTCTCCACCCCTACCACCCTCAAGCAAGCGGACGGGTTGAAGTCTCAAACCGGGAGATCAAGAGCATTTTGTCAAAGACTGTGAATGCCAACTGGATTGATTGGTCAAGAAAACTTGATGATGCTCTTTGGGCTTATAGGACGGCCTACGAGACACCAATTGGGATGTCTCCATATCGATTGGTATTTGGGAAGGCGTGTCATCTTCTGGTAGAACTTGAGCATAAGGCCATGTGGGCTTTGAAGAAGTTGAACCTTGAGTGGGATGTCACGGCTAACCTAAGAGTGGCACATTTGAATGAGCTTGATGAATTCCGGTATCACGCCTACACAAGTTCATCCCTTTACAAGGAGAAGATGAAGTACCTCAAAGAAGGTGATTTGGTGCTATTGTTCAATTCCCGGTTGAGGATGTTTGCGGGAAAATTGAAATCAAAATGGAGTGCACCCTTTGAAGTAGTGAATGTAACCCCCTTTGGTTCTCTAGATTTCAAAAATAAGAATGATGAGTTTTTAGAGTCAATGGGCACCGGGTTAAACATTATCTGGGCAAGGTTGATGATGGCCACGTTGTGGCGGTACTCAATTTCTCGTGATTGGTAATCTGCGTTGTGCCGCGACGTTAAATCAGGCACTTCTTGGGAGGCAACCCATGTCTTTTTCTTTCTTTTATTTTCCTTCTTTCTAGATAGGTTTGGTTTTGTGCTAACCAATTTTGAAGTGTATGCAAGAATAGGTGTGCATTGCAGGGACTGTGCATGAAAAATTTGGCTAAGTGTCAAAATGCATAGTCTCTGAAGTTGGTCTGTAAAAAACGCTTAAGGAAATGCGGCCGCACACATTTTTTTGCGGTCCACACTGATGCTGCGGCCACACTCATTTTGTATGGTCTGCAGCCAATCATCTTAGAAGCGGGTAACGAGTGCGGTCCGCATCAAAATTATGCGGCCGCACTCAGGTTAAAAAATGGGTCCCACGGGTAAAAAGTATAAATAGGACTTCTCTTTTCATTTTACACTTTTCCCTAATCTGAGACCTAAAGACTAAACTGGCACAGTAAACATCCCCATTTGCACTCAAATTGTTCACTCAATTCATCACCTGTATCTTCATTATTGGTATGTTCAATTCCTCATTGGATTCTTTATCTTTTATTTGCTTTTGTTCTTAGATTTAGGGATAATTACAAGCTCAAATATGTGAGAGTTTTGTTGTTTTTGCTTAGGAATCATGTGGATAGTTCGTATGATAATTAGGTTCTGGGTAATTAGTTAATGAGGTTTGATTGCTAAGACCATGACCATTTGAGACCAAAAATTGCATGAACCCTAGGTTAGTGCTGGTGCATTTTGAATTATGTGGCCGCACACATTTTTGTGCGGCCCGCAGTCCTCTAAGTTAGGCAACAGGTGAGCTTAACTTATGACGCCACACATATTATTGTGCAGTCCGCAATGGACTTATGCAGCCGCACTCATTTCTATGCAGTCCGCAATGATGGAAGTTCAGAGACCCCAGTAGTCCGGTCCTGGGGCTCTACGGTCGCACTCACTTTTGTGCGGTCCGCAATGGGTACTCTGCAGCCGCACTCATTTTTGTGCGATCCGCAATGGGCTATCTGCGATCGGACTCATTTTTGTGCGGTCCTCACTACCCTTCTGAGGCAATAATACTGCAGTTTTCTATCATGCTTATGTATACACTTAGAGCTTGAATTGTGACTGATCTCTAATGCTTATGTGCTGCAGCTAATGGTTGCTCACGTGGTAGAGGAGATACACCACAAGGGAGGGCAGAACCTTCCCGAGGCTGAGGTCGAGGCAAGAACAATCTACCTCTAGCAATTCAAAAGTCTATCAGCAAGAAAGAAACTGCCAATAGAGCCCCGCACACTTCGGAGACCAGTGAGTATGTCTCATCCAAGGAAGCCTCTGAGGGTAACTCCGTGCAAGCACAGCGGGATGCCCAATCACAACTGTTCCCTAGGAGACTTCATTTGGTCAATGAGTCTTCCTCCGCTGCCAGTTCATCAGAGGGTTCGGAAGAGGGTAGTCAAGATTCTGAACCTTCTTCCTCACATGCTCCCCCAGCTCCAATAAACGTAGATGATGATGATGTCTCAGATGATGGGAGAGGGGGAGACACTGCAGTGGCAAGGTTTGAGAGGTCAAGGCGACCAGAGATTTGGGAGGATCGTTTTGTCAGTGCAAATGCCTTTGCAAAGTTCCGGGAATTGTAGCCGTAGAGGTTGCTCACTCTTGAGCGACAATTATTAATGAAAGACCTAAGAAAATAAAACCCCAATATCCTCCGGCAATTCCAAGAGCGAAAAGGTTGGAGCTGGTTTACCAACAAAGTGCTGGATGCAAATGAGTACCTAATCAAAGAATTCTACGCGAATGTTGATCACATCAAAAAGGGTACTAAGGTGGCCAAAGTGCGGAATCTAAAAATCCGCTTTGACTCTATTGCACTGAACACATATATGGGGTTTGAAGAGTTGGAAGCAGTGCAGTATTTGGAGAAGCTAGACATGGGTGATGCAACTCGTCCATGGTTGAATGAGATTCTGGCAATCCCAGGGTCAACACTCGTAGCAGGGGCTCCAATTTTCCGGGCCACACTAAACTTTGAAGCAAAAGGGTGGCAAATATTTGTGTGTAGCCGCATTGACCCGTGCCTAAATGAAAACATGCTTCCACTTCCCCGTGCAGTCTTTATGGCTTCTATCATGGTGGGGTATCCGATAAATGTTGGTGCCATCATGTCCACCAAACTTACTTAAAGGATCAAGGGGTGGAGTCCAAGCATTATGATACAGATGTGAAGGCCAAAAGGCCTTTCTCCTGGTACCACCTTCAGGGAGATGACAACCCTAAATTCAAGGGTAAAGCTATTACCTCCACTGGCCAGTCTGAGGAGCCAGCTGTAGTGGTTACTGATTCAGCTGCCGAGCCTTCCACAACAGCAGGTACTTCCACCGGGGCGGCAGCCATGCCACCATCTTCATCCTCTGGTCCACCAACTTCTCCTAGATTAGCAGTTCCATTGTCAGTGCCAGCTTCATCTACCTATCCTCAGACTGCATTGCGAGTCTCCCAAACATTAGCGAGTCTCAACAACTGGATGCAGGCAGCTACTACAAAGCTGAATGATATCTCCAGTGCTGTTGCAGCACAGTCCTCAGCCCCTGCACAACCACAGGTACCTCCGTCATTGGAGGAATCATTGAAGAAGATTCTGGAAAACCAGAAGACTATTATAGATACTCTGAAGGCGCATGGGAAGGTCATTGCAGACTTGACCAAACAAGTTAGGAAGATGAAGAAGTCTCAAGCCTCAAAGAATTCCGTGGAGAAGTTGACTACGGAGGTCGAGAATATTGTATCTGCAGGGGATTTGCCATTGGATCTCCTCATGGAGTCAGTCCCACCAGTAGCACAGACAGCACCAGAGGCATCAACTAGCCAGTCTGAGGAGCCGGTTGCCACTTCCTACACAACTGAGGAGATGATTCGAATGCTCAGCAACCCAGTTGGCCCTCAGCCTGGTGATGATGAGATACATCTTGAGGCTGAGGTTGCTGAGGATCCTATGCATATAGAAACCACATAGGGAGTTCTCTTAACTCTCTACCCCTTTTCCCTGTTGTTATTTTTGCTAAGCATTGGGGACAATGCTTTTTTTTATTTGGGGGGTGGTCTATTCTAATGATTTGACATTTGGGCTGTAATACTCTGATACTATTTTTATTTCATCTTTATTTTCCTTCGGTATGTTTATATTTTCTCCATTTGATGTAAATATTCATTCCCCTTATGTATATATTCTTCTCCCATATGTATATATTCATTTGACTTCGGTTTGTATATTCCTTTATCTAGCTTTCAGCAGTTTATTTCATAGCTTCTTTAGTTGTCTTACCTTAATAGTATAGCTTCTTATTTACATTAGTAGCTTCTTTTTGAATTGCTAGCTACTTTTTACGTTTTGAGTGAACAATAAGCCTTTGGTTTTCTTAATGTCACGGTTCTTTCTAAAGATGGATTTTGTATAAACCGGGTGGCTCTTCCCAACGATGGATAGCGTGACAACCTTCTTAAGGGATTGAGTCTGTTTCCTTTTATGTTTTGGTATATATAGTAGTAATGAATAAAAGAATCATGCTTCACTCGGTACCAATACATTTACCTATGATCCTATGGTTAAAAGCAAGTTGTTGGCAGGAAATAACTCTAGTTGTGACTCTTTTGGCTCTTGTATTGACTTAAGCAGTCATCGAGTGGCTCAAATTGAACCATTTGTGATTCTCAATCTTAGCCAGGGTTGTTATGGGCCCTCGACTCTGTTCTCTTTAGCAATCCAGAAGCGTGAGAGGTGAGATGTTTAGTTGCAAGTACAAGTATCCGTGCTAATGGTCTAGAACTTGCCCATAATATTTGTCTAGGCAAAATTCTAAGTGTAGCTTGACTTGAGAAATGATCGTAGGCTCTCCTTGATCCGATTTGAAATTTGAAATCTTCCATGTCCCACCAATGTGATATCCCTAGTCAACCCCTTTGAGCCAAAGCCATTTTTCTTTCAATAACCACGTTACAAGCCTTCATCCATTTTACAATTTCCCTCTCTTGGCACCCGATCTTTTCTTAGCATTCTCGAGAAACTATTGGCAAAAACATAAGTTTGGGGGAGAGAAGAGGAGTTTGAAAGTGATGAAAGGTACAAAGAAGAGAAAGAAATGAAGAAAAGGGAAGGCAAAGAAAAGAAAGAAAGAACAAAAAAATGCCAAAAGAAAGTGAATTAAGTGAAGAGTTGAAGGGAATCCAAAAGAAAATAAGGAAGAAAGATTGAAGTGAATAGAAAAAGGAGAAAAATGAATGTCATGTTCAAGAAAGAGTGACGTTACATCTCTCTAGTTCCCCTGAGGAAGAAGAAAATGACTCAAAGAGTCGAGAAAGTATGAGCCGAAAAGAGAAAATGGAGTGCTTAAGGAAAGATGAAACCATTCTATTCCAACAAGTCCTACCTTGATCCAAAAGCCTTCATTACATCCCGCAAAAGTCCTACATGATTTCAAGTTGAGTGAGCTTACATTAGTGGTGATTTACATGAGGGGCAAGCTAAAAGTTGAGTGTGTTTACATTAGTGGTGATTTACATGAGGGTCAAGCTTATGGTACATAAAGCCGGTCTTGAGACGTTCTTTTGAGAGAGATGAGCGAACTTTTCACAATCCTTGTCAAGTGTTACATTCTAAAGTGAGATTTGCTAATGGAGAGTAGAGGAGGAGGAGTTTGGGGTCCACAATGACCTACATTAAAGAGCGAGCTTCCTTGATGAATAGAGTCAACTCTTGATGCTTTGGTGTCGCACTAGAACTATTGTACTCAAAAAGTCAAATCATTGCGTTGTTGATAATTCATATGTGTTGTGGGTAATTGTTGGTCCCAATTGATGTGTGTTTGATTCACCTTAGGCCAGCAGAAATATTCCTTGTTCTAGTGGAGGTGGGAATCGCCTTATTTTCTTGAGGACAAGCAAAAGCTTAAGTTTGGGGGAGTTGATAAGTAGGGATTTTCACCGCTTATTTGCTCTCTTTTACTTGCGTTTTAGCTAAAAAATGCTCAAAGGTATTCCCAGAAACTAACAAAATGTGATTACTTGCAGGAATATTGGGAAATGAGCCAAAGAAGCAAAAAATCAACTCATAAGGGAGTCTAAAGTGAACAAGAACCAAAACAGGGCTAATGAGATAGCAATGTGGATCGCACAACTCTAGTGCGGCCGCAGAAGGAGATTCAAAGAGTATGATTTGGCCAGCTCAGGGAGTGTGGACCGCACTGGACTTGTGCGACCGCAAAAGATCAAGTGCGGCCACATCCACTTTTATGCGGACCGCGGGACTGAAGGTTTGGAGAGCTGGAAAGTGAAGGAGTGCGGACCGCATCACTTTTATGCGGCCGCATAATCCTTAGTGCGGCCGCACCTACTTTTATGCGGACCGCAAAAGCCTAAAGAGTTCAAGCCCAACTTCCCAAGACTGCGGACCGCACTAGAATTGTGTGGCTGCAGAAGCCCATTTTGCGGTCCGCATCAGAATTATGCGGCCGCATAACCTCCGTAGGGGCATTTTTGTTAGATATTTTCAGCTTAGTATAAATACAACTTTACTTCTTTACTTCTTTGAGTACATTTGAATTAGATTGACTTCTTAACATTAGTTTTTCTTTGTTTAATCTATGATTATGCATTCTACCTTAATTTCTTCTTGTATTTCTTCATTTTCTATGAGTAGCTAAATCTTTAGCTAGGGTTGTGACCCAATCCTAGTGTTGGGTACTTAATGTGTATTTAATTTCAGGGCTTGTTTGTGATTGGGTTAGTGATATCTAGCCTTGTTTATACTTATAATAATAGAATTAATGGTCGCAAACATTTATTCATTCCTTTTTGACCTAGTCTTTTCTTGAGAAAGAGAGACTAAATTTAGGAAAACTTGGCTAGCAAGGAATTGGGGTGAATTTAAGAAATTGATAGCTCCAATTAAAGGGTCAAATCTAGCGATAGTAAGACTCGACTTGAGCATATATCACTTGATTTTTGCAAATATCCATTTTGGGCTTGAGAAAACCAAATCGGGCAAAATCACTAAAACTACCGAGAGGTATAGAGTGAGCAATTGCGTGTGTTTGCTATACCACGAACCCGATCAATCAAACTTGCCCTATAGTTTACAACCCGTTAGGTAGCCACCTAGGTGGAAGTCACGACCCTCGATTCCTTTATCAATCGAAAAATAACTCAAAACCAAAAATATAGTCATTTAGTTTTATCTTCGCATTCAATAGAGTAAAGTAGAAGTAGTACACCAATCAACATTGTGGAAGTACAATTTAAGCCAAAACTTGCAATCAACTTAGATATACACCTAATCCCATATTCTAACTTCTTGTGGATTCGATCCCGACCTTTGTTTGGTTATTATTGCATCGGCCGCCTCGCTACTGAATCGTGGTGTAGATTTGGCCGAGATCAGATCCGACACGTTGTTTACGGACTCAATCGTGATAACACCAGTAGAGAGTAGTATCTAATAGTATTGTGTCTTTTACGTATATGACGAGATTTTCCGTTATGCTTAATGCTCCCTGCCCTGCCTATTGCCGCTTGACTATCACAATGTATACAAATAGGTGCCAAAGGTTTGGGCCGAAATAGAATATCTTCCAAGAAATGCCGAAGCCATTCAGCTTCTTCACCGGCCTTACCTAAAGCTATGAATTCATATTCCATTGTAGAACGGGCAATGCACATTTGTTTGGATGATTTCCAAGACATTGCTCCACCCCAATTGTGAAAACATATCCACTTGTGGATTTAACTTCAGATGATCCGGTGATCCAATTTGCATCACTATATCCCTCAATCACGGAGGGATATTTGTTATAATGCAAAGCATAATTTTGGTATGTTTCATATACCCCAAAACTCGTTTCCTTGCCATCCAATGCATTTGATTGGGATTACTTGTAAACCGACTTAGTTTGCTAATAGCACATGCTATATATGGTCGCATACAATTCATGATATACATCAAACTTCCCAATACTCTTGTATAGTCCGTTTGTGAGTTACTTTCACCTTCATTCTTTTGAAGTGCATAACTCACGTCAATTGGAGTCTTGGCAATCTTGAAATCCAAATACTTGAACTTGTCAAGTACTTTTTCAATATAGTGAGACTGTGATAATGCTAGACCTTGTGTAGTCTTATGAATTCTGATTCCTAAGATCACGTCAGCAGCTCCTAAGTCAATCATGTCGAATTTGCTAGCCAACATGCGCTTAGCACCATTTATATCTGCCATACTTTTTCTCATTATCAACATGTAATCAACATATAAACAAACAATGACTTAATGACCTGGAGTGTTTTTAATGTAAACACATTTGTCACACTCGTTGATTTTAAACCCACTTGATGTCACGACCCAATTCCCGAACCCGGTCGTGATGGCGCCTCTCGTGAAGACAAGGCCAGCCAGAACAAACGAAACACCTCTTTTAAACAATTAATTAACATAAACAGAACTAAAACATGTTTAAGATAGCCATAATTACGGAAACAGCGATAATAACAAGGAAAACCATCCCGACACAGCCCAAACCGGGGTGTCACAAGTCACGAGCATCTATCAGAGTATAATTACAACTACAAGGCCTAAAATATACAAAAGAGAACTGATAAACATAAGGAAGAAATGCGGTGCTGCGAACGCTAGCAGTCACCTCGCTAAACTCCGATAAACTTAGCCTCCGATCAACTCAAACCCGCTACCGGGTGAACAAATACCTGCATCTGCACACGAGGTGCAGGGAGTAAAGTGAGTACTCCAACTCAGTGAGTAATAAATATAAATAATGGCTGAAAGCATGAAAACACATAAATGCACAAGGCAATTCTATATCAGGCAGTAAATTACTTAAAGCAGTAAAACCGTAAAGAATCAAATCAAATCTCCTTTTAAAAATAGGTAAATCAGGTAAAACAACAAGTAAATAGTGAGTAGTAATCTGCCCCTCGGGCCTAGTATCAATCGCTCAGAACAGTATCAGCCCCTCGGGCTCAGTATCAATCACTCAGCACAGTATCAGCCCCTCGGGCTCACTCTCAGTTACTCAGCATAGTATCAGCCCCTCGGGCTCATTCTCAGATCATATGGGTACCCGCGCTCACTGTGGGTGTGCAGACTCAGGAGGGGCCCCTTACGGCCCAAGCGCTATATCAACATAAGGCCTGAAAGCCTCCTCACATCACACATAAGGCCTGAAAGCCTCCTCACATCACACTCGAGGCCTGAAAGCCTCCTCACATCACACTCGAGGCTTGAAAGCCTCCTCACATATGGCCCTCGGCCTCACTGAGTCCAGAAAACATCATAAGCCCCTCAGGCATCAATAAAATAGTAGTGCTCAGCCCAAACAACAGTGGAAATATCATTGAAGTCTCAAAGTTCAATTAAAGGAGCTGAGTTTGTAAAAACAGTATAATCAATAGGACTGAGTTCAAGTAGTATATCAAAATAGTGAGGAAACAGTGATAAAAATCCACGAAGGATTCAAGCAGTCGGCATGAAGCCCAAAATATGGCAATAGGCCCAAGTCATGTTGATAACAAATACATTTCAGTCAAATACGCGGTAAAAATATTAATCAGGACGGACCAAGTCACAATCACCAATAGTAAACAACCCCGCGCTCGCCATTAAGCGCGTGTTTCACCTCAATACAGCACTACGTTGTGCAAATCCGGGGTTTCAAACCCTCAGGACATCATTTACTATCATTACTCACCTCGATCCGGTCCAAACTCTAGCCCGCGATGCCTCGCCCGCACGAATCGACCTCCGGATGCTCAATCTAGCCACAATCAGTACATACTCATTAAAATATGCTAAGGGAGCAAAGCCCACTCAAAAATATCCAAGTTAACATCAAAATCCCGAAATTGCTCAAACCCGGCCCCCGGGCCCACGCTTCGGAATTTGACAAAACTCACAAAATCCGATAACCCATTCAACCACGAGTCCAACCATACCAAAATTACTAAATTCCGATAACAATTCGGCCTCCAAATCTTCAAATCTTATTTTCAAATCCCTAGGTCCAAATTCCCAATTTACACCTCAAAAACATGTAATCTAGTCGGATTATTCGATGATAATTCAATATTATGGAGTAGAAATGATCACAAGTGACTTACCTCAAGATTTCCCATGATTTCTTGCTCAAAAATTGCCCCAAGCCGTGTTCTTTCACAAAAAAAAAAACGTCAAAATGAGCAAAAAAAATAGAACAGCACTAATACACCCGAATCTGGTCAATAAAAGCCAAATCTGGTCGCTAAAAGTGCCAAATCTGGTCGCTAAAAGGTGCACACCAGATCTGATGCACCAGCAATCTTTAATTTCATTAAAAAGGCTCTAACTCCATCATATAAACTCGGAATTCGATGATTCTTGTTCCTATGAGTCACAAATAATAATACGAACATAGCCCTTCAATCGAAACTCAATTCGGAGCTTATTTGCTCAGTGTGATACCTATTTCGCTCGTTAAACAATTAACTCATGTTTCGCGTCAAAAACCCAATCGCGACTTGATGAAATTAAACCAAACTTTCAGATCACTCCTATAATTCATTGTCAAAATTCCGGAAGTCTCGAAATCACATTTCGATCTCTAGAACTAAAAATGGACCTTTGGATCATTACATGCTTATGCTCAAAACGGCAAAATCTTCCAAAAACTCCTCCAAAACTTATCCGAGCATCATGGGACCCCGACCAAACATGCCAACACACCCCATAACATCATTCAAACTTGTTCCAACCTTCGGAACGCTCAAAACAACATCAAAACATCGAATCACCCTCGGATTCAAGCCTAAGAATTCCAAAACTTCCGAATTACTCTTTCGATCAAAAATCCGACCAAACGACGTCCGAATGACCTGAAATTTTGCACACACATCACAAATGACATAACGAAGCTACAGCAACTCTCGGAATTCCATTCCGACCCTCGGATCAAAATCTCACCTATCAACCGGATTCGCCAAATTACTAACTTCGCCAATCAAGCCTAATTCTACACCGGACTTCCAAAACCAATTGCGATCACGCTCCTAAGTCCACCTAACGAAGCTAACCAAATCATAAAAACTCCAATCCGAGCTCATATACAAATAAGTCAACTCTTGGTCAAACCTTTCAAATTCAAACCTTTCAACTGAAACTGTTCTTTCAAATTCATTCCAAATTTTCCTGAAAACCAAAACCAACGATCTACATTAGTCATAATACATAACACAGGCCAAGTCATGCCCGAAAACTGGCGATCAAAGTGCAAAAGCTCAAAACGACCGGTGGGGTCGTTACATCCTCTCCCACTTAAACACACGTTCGTCCTCGAACGTACCCAGAGTTGTCCTAGAAGCCAACCTATAGCTGAATAACCTTACCATGCATATACCCGGGGGTGATCCTACGTCACCCTATCTCATATAGGTCCGGTAACACATTTTAACTAAAATCACACAATCCAGTCTAGCCCATAAATCATAGAACCACATCTCACTTTCCGAAATCATACACAAGATCAGAACCTCACATCTATATTCAGAATAAGCCCGAACCAGCTGTAATAACCCATACCTGCAACCTCAGGTGCAATCATATGATATACCACATAACTCAAACACTCCCGATAACTTTTATTCACAGCAGCTGCACACAACACCCGAATACCGGTAGAAAACCTCTTATCAACTAAGGTCTTTTTCCAATACTTCTATATACTGCCGACGATAAATGAAACACGCAAAAAACCGTAACCATTTCTCAGGTCAACCATTCATGAAGCCACTTCCCTTTTGACTAATACTACAGCAGATTTCCGAGCCGAACCTCGATATTATCCTTCCAACAAGCTGAAATCAAATCCGTTCCTATTCATTAATGACCCCAACGTTCACCTCAAATCCAACACACCACTCTGGTGACATGACACATCAATACAGGCCTAAGCCACAACTTGCATAATTCGCGCACCAATAAGAAACGGTCTGAACATACTCGAATCATGAAAATGACCCAAACGAAAGAGCTGTACCTCAAGCTCATCAGTACCATCACAACACAAAGATGAGACCCCATCTCACATCATAGAAATAGAACACATGAATCTACCCCGAAAGGTCATATCTCCACGTAGCCTCGCTACGATGCGCGATCCTATCCTAAAACTGTTACACCTGGAACACCTCAGGTCACTATGCTCAAAATCGACGGCCACGCACAATTTGATGTCTGGAACCCAAGCAAATCATTACACCCACGGTGAAACAAATAACATATGCCACGCAACCCGTTAGGACACAACCGATACGCCGTTCACTAAGCATCGCTCACTTACTCTTCCCACTCGAATCCCACTAAGAGACCCCAATTGAACCGCACCATATGTGCCTATAACCAACAAATCATAGCACCCCGCAACACAGAATGGTAACTCGTAGATCTCCCCAGATCACTGATAAGCTCAACAACGATCGAATCAATACCTCCCTCAACAATGCCATTCGGAGCCGACCAAACTGACTCAAGATAGAACACTCACCCACATTAACCTGCCAACGAACTCCTTATCAAGGAAACCTGAATATGCTCCTTCCACCTCTATAACTCTGTCGGTGCTATACGATACGATATAAGGCACCAACTCAACACTGAAATCCACAACATTGCCCGGCGACATGCCCAGCCACAAGAAACACCTCCGAGAAGTCCCTCACCACCGGGACTGAATCAATATGAGGAGCCTCAGCACTGACACTCGTCACAAGACCCCAAATAAGAAAGGCAATCCTTCCCAGCCATCCGCTGGGTCTTTGAAATATAAGACTCTCCCCAATAGGACATAATCTATCGAACATCGCCACTCAATTCGTGGCATTTTCCGGCATAGCCAACCGCGCCATCTTATCGCAATAGTCCAGAATAACACAACACGGAAACAACCAGCCTACACCCCAATATCACATCCAAAATCTAACATACCAAGCAAAGAAAGATCCACTCGGGCCTCCAAATGCTGGTAGTTGCTAAACAGTACCGATGCACACAATCTACGATCACAACATAGCCTGGATATGAGAATTTCTGGTCTCCAATTCCATGTAGCACACAAATCACCATACCTGATCCCAAATTCCGCCGTTCGAATACATATCACACCTCAGGTACCCAGTCATTCCACGAATGATATTCTAAAATTCTTCTATACCATCAAGCAAACTCGAATATCAACAGTCGATCCAACAAGAAAGTGCCGCAATACTACCAAAGTATCATCAGTTTAATCACATTACCTTTTTCTAAGACATATACTCTCGTCAAATCACTTCCAATTAGCAGTACCATTTGCCTGATTATCTGAGGCTACCCGTTGCCTAAGGGTTTATGAACTTCCTTCCAGAACTGAACTGAAACCTCATACACGCAAATCTCGATCCTCCACAACGTACCATATATACCATACCATCCAAGGATAACAGGAAAACTTTTATCTCTCTTCCGAGCCACAGACATCTACGCACTCAACTAGTCAAGAGCTTCAATTGATCCCATCTAGATGAAAAATCATTACACATCCTATGCCTCTCATATTCTTAGAAAATGCACCTCTCCAACCATGGTAGGAATCAATAAGAACTCCCCCAATTTTGTTTGCACAAATTAAACTACCAGGACTGAATCCTGCTAACTATACCAAGCTAAGCAAGCAATCAAAAGCCATGATCATTGCTGCAAAATACCTGTAGGAGCCCATTACCTCGAACACATATAAAGAATTGATCATATCCTTACCATACCGATTCGATCTACTATCGAGCTACTCCATCTATCTAAATTTCCTTCTGATTCATTTCTAACTTGATGCTTCGCTGTAGTGCCACAATCTCTCAACCCAGATTTACCTCACGAGATCCAGGCATAAGTCCACGCTGTCTAAGACCCATAAGCCGCTGAATACTCTCTTAAATATTCCCAAAACATCACGTTCCCGAATACTTTAATCTGAAGAACTTCTTGCGAATCCGAATCCGTTACCTTTACTTTCCTGGTACTGATACATAGGAACCATAATTCATATCGAAATACTACAAGTCTTGCCCCCTTCCAATGAAAACAACAGCTTCTAACCACACATGCAACTTTAAACTACCCGATTGTTCCCTGTAGGATCTTGAACATATTAGAGCCATCCTCGAAAGTCATTCACTCTTATTCAAACTGCAACTTACTGACCTAACGAACAGAACCACCCGTGCCTCGTTGGCACTTCGATACCGCAAAATGAAATCCTCATCCCAATACAACCAAGCAACTTCCTGCTCTATGCGCCGAGTATCCTTTACCAACAACACTCTAGACATTCTGTGATTCTCATACTCTGTGAAGCATAATATATCCTTTGTCAAACTCTTCCTTTACTCTAGACATAGCTAATTCACTCGCACGCCCCAAAGTGGAACCAACATAGCACCTAACCGTGCAATCAACTACTCACAACAGACTCCCCCACTTGGCTCGAAGCCATAGATCAAGATACACTCAATAACTCATAACACTTTTACTTTATTGATGCCACAATACCATAGTGAGATTATACTCAAATCATTCATAAGTTCGTGAAAACACAGATCATCCAGTACTGTAAATCTTCTGCAAATCTCGCATTCATCCCCGCAATAGATAAACCCACTATCTTAAGCGACCCGAAATTACAAATTTCAGCACGTACCCTTAAATTACACATGAGATCTTCTAACATACACATAAGGATCACACCACTTCAGAACGCTCCGTGGGAGATAACCCATCTGCTTTGCCTCAATATAACATTTTTGTTTACCTTCCACCATCATACACATTACACTGTTACTCAGTCTTCCTGAGTCTGAACTCATACCGCAACATGAAATTTATTTCACCCACAACAGGAAAACATGAAAAGATCCTTCACACGCCCATAACTCGGGGATATACCTCGAATCACGATGGAATTCAAACACCTAATAGTTCTTCTATCATCCAGCAGACCATCCTCGTCACTTCCAAGTTACATAGATACATCTACATACTCATCACATGGCTATTCAGCCGTCACTTCCACTAATAGGGACAATACCGAACATATAAGTTCAAAACAATTACTCACACAATCAGCACCTCGGTGCTCAAGCCATAGGCAAAGATCTGACCTCAAGTCCTCCAGACTGGCCCAACATCAACTTACAGAGATCACATCTCGCCCCTCGATCGGGGAATCACAAGCCATCAAGGCACATCTGATACTGAGCGCTCATGTGCGCATACTAATGCGTGGAAGGAATTTCAAGAGTTTCTTTTCAAGCTGAATCAAGGACGCACGATAAGAATTCAAGAATGTGAAGTTTTCCTAAAGGTTCTGCAGCCTCTCGAGGATAAATACAGACGTCTCTATACCGATCCCCGAGACTCTACTAAACCTGCTCATGACTCGTGAGACCTAGTAACCTAGGCTCTGATACCAACTTGTCACGACCCAATTCCCGAACCCGATCGTGATGGCGCCTCTCGTGAAGACAAGGCCAGCCAGAACAAACGAAACACCTCCTTTAAGCAATTAATTAACATAAACAGAACTAAAACATGTTTAAGATAGCCATAATTACGGAAACAACGATAATAACAAGGAAAACCATCCCGACACAGCCCAAATCGGGGTGTCACAAGTCACGAGCATCTATCAGAGTATAATTACAACTACAAGGCCTAAAATATACAAAAGAGAACTGATAAACATAAGGAAGAAATGCGGTGCTGCGAACGCTAGCAGTCACCTCGCAAAACTCCGATAAACTTAGCCTCCGATCAACTCAAACCCGCTACCGGGTGAACAAATACCTGCATCTGCACACGAGGTGCAGGGAGTAAAGTGAGTACTCCAACTCAGTGAGTAATAACAATAAATAATGGCTGAAAGTATGAAAACACATAAATGCACAAGGCAATTCTATATCAGGCAGTAAATTACTTAAAGCAGTAAAACCGTAAAGAATCAAATCAAATCTCCTTTTAAAAATAGGTAAATCAGGTAAAACAACAAGTAAATAGTGAGTAGTAATCTGCCCCTCGGGCCTAGTATCAATCGCTCAGAGCAGTATCAGCCCCTCGGGCTCAGTATCAATCACTCAGCACAGTATCAGCCCCTCGGGCTCACTCTCAGTTACTCAGCATAGTATCAGCCCCTTGGGCTCACTCTTAGATCATATGGGTACCCGCACTCACTGTGGGTGTGCAGACTCCGGAGGGGCCCCTTATGGTCCAAGCGCTATATCAACATAAGGCCTGAAAGCCTTCTCACATCATACATAAGGCCTGAAAGCCTCCTCACATCACACTCGAGGCCTGAAAGCCTCCTCACATCACACTCGAGGCCTGAAAGCCTCCTCACATCACACTCGAGGCCTGAAAACCTCCTCACATGACACTCGAGGCCTGAAAGCCTCCTCACATCACACTCGAGGCCTGAAAACCTCCTCACATATGGCCCTCGGCCTCACTCAGTCCAGAAAACATCATAAGCCCCTCAGGCATCAATAAAATAGTAGTGCTCAGCCCAAACAACAGTGGAAATATCATTTAAGTCTCAAAGTTTAATTAAAGCAGCTGAGTTTGTAAAACAGTATAATCAACAGGACTGAGTTCAAGTAGTATATCAAAATAGTGAGGAAACAGTGATAATAATACACGAAGGATTCAAGCAGTCGGCATGAATCCCAAAATATGGCAATATGCCCAAGTCATGTTGATAACAAATACATTTCAGTCAAATACGCGGTAAAAATATTAATCGGGACGGACCAAGTCACAATCCCCAGTAGTAAACAACCCCGCTCTCGCCATTAAGCGCGTGTTTCACCTCAATACAGCACTACGTTGTGCAAATCCGGGGTTTCAAACCCTCAGGACATCATTTACTATCATTACTCACCTCGATCCGGTCCAAACTCTAGCCCGCGATGCCTCGCCCGCACGAATCGACCTCCGGATGCTCCAAATCTAGCCACAATCAGTACATACTCATTAAAATATGCTAAGGGAGCAAAGCCCACTCGAAAATATCCAAGTTAACATCAAAATCCCGAAATTGCTCAAACCCGGCCCCCGGACCCACGCTTCGGAATTCGACAAAACTCACAAAATCCGATAACCCATTCAACCACGAGTCCAACCATACCAAAATTACTAAATTCCGATAACAATTCGGCCTCCAAATCTTCAAATCTTATTTTCAAATCCCTAGGTCCAAATTCCCAATTTACACCTCAAAAACATGTAATCTAGTCGAATTATTCGATGATAATTCAATATTATGGAGTAGAAATGATCACAAGTGACTTACCTCAAGATTTCCCATGATTTCTTGCTCAAAAATTGCCCCAAGCCGTGTTCTTTCACAAAAAAAAAACGTCAAAATGAGCAAAAAAAATAGAACAGCACTAATACACCCGAATCTGGTCAATAAAAGCCAAATCTGGTCGCTAAAAGTGCCAAATCTGGTCGCTAAAAGGTGCACACCAGATCTGATGCACCAGCAATCTTTAATTTCATTAAAAAGGCTCTAACTCCATCATACAAACTCGGAATTCGATGATTCTTGTTCCTATGAGTCACAAATAATAATACGAACATAGCCCTTCAATCGAAACTCAATTCGGAGCTCATTTGCTCAGTGTGATATCCATTTCGCTCGTTAAACAATTAACTCATGTTTCGCGTCAAAAACCCAATCGCGACTTGATGAAATTAAACCAAACTTTCCAGATCACTCCTATAATTCATTGTCAAAATTCCGGAAGTCTCGAAATCAAATTTCGATCTCTAGAACTAAAAATGGACCTTTGGATCATTACATGCTTATGCTCAAAACGGCAAAATCTTCCAAAAACTCCTCCAAAACTTATCCGAGCCTCATGGGACCCCGACCAAACATGCCAACACACCTCATAACATCATTCAAACTTGTTCCAACCTTCGGAAAGCTCAAAACAACATCAAAACATCGAATCACCCTCGGATTCAAGCCTAAGAATTCCAAAACTTCCGAATTACTCTTTCGATCAAAAACCCGACCAAACGACGTCCGAATGACCTGAAATTTTGCACACACATCATAAATGACATAACGAAGGTACAGCAACTCTCAGAATTCCATTCCGACCCTCGGATCAAAATCTCACCTATCAACCGGAATTTGCCAAATTACTAACTTCGCCAATTCAAGCCTAATTCTACACCGGACTTCCAAAACCAATTCCGATCACGCTCCTAAGTCACAAATCACCTAAAGAAGCTAACCAAATCATAAAAACTCCGATCTGAGCTCATATAAAAATAAGTCAACTCTTGGTCAACCTTTCAAATTCAAACATTTCAACTGAAACTGTTCTTTCAAATTCATTCCAAATTTTCCTGAAAACCAAAACCAACGATCTACATTAGTCATAATTCATAACACGGGGCAAGTCATGCCCGAAAACTGGCGATCAAAGTGCAAAAGCCCAAAACGACCGGTGGGGTCGTTACACTTGGCAACATCGTTTGGTCAAATTTGGCATGACATTGTTTGGGTGCTTGTTTAAGTCCATAAAGCGACTTAACAAGTTTGCACACTTTCTTTTCTTTACCAGGAACCACAAAACCTTCAGGTTGTTCCATGTAAATCTCTTCCTCCAATTATCCACTTAAGAAAGTTGTTTTAACATCCATTTGATGGATTTCAAGACCATACACGGCCGCTAGTGCCACTAACACCCTAATAGATGTTATCCTTGTTACTGGCGAGTAAGTGTCAAAGTACTCAAGGCCTTCCTTTTCTCTATAACCTTTGACAACAAGTCTTGCCTTATATTTGTCAATAGTGCCATCAGATTTCATTTTCTGTTTAAAGATCCATTTCAAACCTAAAGGCTTATTTCCTGGAGGAAGATAAACCAATTCCCATGTATGGTTATCCAAAATTGATTGAATCTCACTATTGACTGCCTCTTTCCAAAACGCTGAAACAGAAGATGACATAGCTGCTTTAAAAGTTTGAGGATCATTTTCAAACAAGAATGTCACAAAATCTGGTCCAAAGGAAGTAGATGTTCTTTTACGTTTGCTACACCTTGGATCTTCTACACTTGGAGTATTTTCCTTTAGTTCTTCCCGAGGTCGTTTAGGTCTTTCACTTAACGACTCGCATTCAGTTTTATATGGATAGATGCTTTCAAAAAATTTAGCATTATCTGATTTCATTACCGTATTAACAAGAATTTCAGGATTATCGGATTTATGAACCAGAAACCGACATGCTTTACTGTTTGTAGCATATCCAATAAAAATACAATCCACAGTTTTTGGTCCGATTTTAAACCTTTTAGGTAAAGGAAATTGTACCTTTACTAGACAGCCCCACACTTTGAACAAGTTTATTTTCTTCCTTTCCATTTTTCATATGGAATAGATTGCGTTTTGCTGTGGGGTACTCTGTTGAGTATTCGGTTAGCTATAAGGATAGCTTCCCCCCACAAACTCTGCGGTAATCTGGAACTTATTAATAAAGAATTCATCATTTCCTTTAATGTCCGATTTTTCCTTTCCGTAATTCCATTGGATTAAGGTGTGTAAGGTGCAGTAGTTTGATGGATAATTCCATATTCCGAACATATTTCTGCAAACAGAGATTCATATTCTCCACCCCTATCACTTCTAATTAGTTTGATCTTTTTATTCAATTGATTCTCCACTTTATTCTCGTATTGCTTAAATGCTTCAATTTCTTCATCCTTACTATTAAGCAAATAAACAAAACAATATCGAGTGCAATCGTTAATAAAAGTAACAAAATACTTTTTTCCCACCTCGAGACGGTGTCGACTTCATATCACAAATGTCAGTATGAATTAAGCCTAAAGGACTCGAACTCCTTTCAACAGACTTATAAGGATGCTTTACAAACTTAGATTCATCACATATTTGATATTTTGATTTATTACACTCGAATTTAGACAATACTTCTAAATTAATTAAGTTCCGCAAGGTTTTGTAATTGACATGTCCTAAACGAAAATATCATAAATCATTTGACTCCAATAAATAAGAACAAGCTGAAATTTTATTCATACTGTCAACAACCATTATATTGAGTTTGAAAAGGCCCTATGTGAGGTAGCCTTTCCCAACATACATTTCATTCTTGCTTACAACAACTTTATCAGAAACAAATACACATTTGAATCCATTATTCTCAAGTAAAGAAGTAGAAACTAAATTCTTCCTAATAGTAAGAACATGAAGAACGTTGTTGAGGGTTAACACCTTGCCGGAAGTCATCTTCAGGAATATCTTCCCATAACCTTCAATCTTGGTTGTTGATTATTTCCCATGGAAAGCTCTTCTTCGGAACCAGCAGTAGAGTAAGTCGCAAATGCTTCTATGACAGCACAAACACATCGAGTGGCTCCAGAGTCAATCCACCACTCCTTCGGATTTCCAACTAGGTTGCATTCTAAAAGCATTGCACAAAGATCATCAATGTCATCATTCTTCTCCATTATGTTGGCTTGTCCCTTCTTCTTATTTTTTCAGGAGATGAGAATCAGGGGCTTTGTGACCAACTTTTCCACAATTATAGTAGTTTCCCTTGAATTTCTCTTTGTTCTGCTCCTTAGTCTGTCTAGAAGACCTCTTCCTCTTCTTACTTTTTGGAGCAGTATCCTCAATGATATTAGCTCCCATGATCGTTGAATTTCCACGAGACATCTTCTCGGCTGTTTTGTTGTTTTCCTCAATCTTGAGACGAATCACAAGATCTTCCAACTTCATTTCTTTACGCTTGTGCTTAAGATAATTCTTGAAATCTCTCCATGAAGGAGGCAATTTTTCAATCATTGTAGCCACTTGAAATGCTTCATTCACGACAATACCTTCAGCAATAAGGTCGTGAAAAATAAGTTGAAGCTCCTGAACTTGGGTTCCAATAGTTTTGCTGTCTATCATTTCATAATCTAGAAACTTGGCAACCATGAACTTCTTCAAGCATGCATCTTCAGTCTTGAACTTCTTCTCAAGTGCATCCCATAATTCTTTCAAAGTATTCATCGCAATGTACACATTGTACAAGTGATCCACTAAAGCGCTTAAGATATAAACTTTGTAAAGAAAATCTGCCTGTTTCCGACATTCATGAATTTCTCGTTATCCGGCATGTCCGCAGCAGGCACTGGAGGTTCTTCATTGGTGAATTTCTGCATACCAAGTGTGCTAAACCAAAAGAACACCCTTTGCTGCCATCTTTTGAAGTTGGCTCCAGAAAATTTCCTCGGTTTTTCGGCCGGTGGAATAGTAGTCCGGCTTGACGAGGCTATCGTCGTTGCCGCAACAATCGAAGAAGAATTTTCGTTATCAATTGCCATTTTTGACTGTCAACAACAGAAGAGTTCAATTAATGGCAAAACCAGAACGGTAAACAATACTGTAATTAACAATAAACAGTACGTATGACAAATAAAAACCGAAGTTTTTATATACTGTTTCACAGAAAATGATGAAGTTTTTATGTACTTCAAATCGTTTTCTGAATTTCAATACTCTAATGAAGTTTTTATATCTTCAAATCAGAATAGTAAATTTCTAGAGGAGTAGAAAACCACATATGTTTTAACCTCCACAAAAAGAATACAAAATATAATAATCAATTTCCTTAAGATTGTTATTCAATCTGTGTTGTTGCATTAACCAATAAATATGTTAAACTTTATGAAATAGAAACATAAACGGAAAGTTAGTAGAACTAGTTTAACAAAATAAATTCTGGAAAATAGTATAGAAATAAATCGAGCCTACTGAATACACAGTGTGTCCTTAAGGAAATCATTCCCCTCAAGTATCCGAGGTGCTGGAATATATCCTCCTAGGATAGAACGATTTAACTCACCAGTGTATTGGTACCAAAAACTCCTGTGAACTTCGAACCCCTCAATGGTCGTAAAACACACTGGAAAACATTGTGCAGAAGAACAAGAAGAAGATAATTAGAAAATTTAGTACGTAAAGATTCTGGGATTCAAGGCATATTTATAGACCATTTGGCACTGTTTCTGAAAAGGTTTGCAACCTGTCAGAAACAACCATAGTTGTTGGAACAAGTGGGAATATTTCTATTGAAATATTGCGGGAAAACTGAAAACGGACCGGACCGGGTCGCATCGCGGGTCATGGGTTATTTCGGATTATATTTTTGTTTGTTAATTCAATTAATTAATTAATTAAATGAAAGGAATTTTGTCCAAAAAGATTAAACAATCAATCTTTGACCAAATCCGAATCTGAATCCGAAGCCGAATCCGAAGTCGAGCGGAGCGAGCGACGACGACGACGACGACGCGAGGCTTTCCTTCTTCTTAACTCTTTAAGAGCTAGAAGAAGAGAAATCGTATATATACCTATCCAAAGTCTTTTCTTCCTCCAATATGGGACAATGTACCTTTGCCAAGGAGGGAAACTCAAATATTTTATTTTTTCTCCATTTCCCATTCACCCTCTTTAAGCTAGACCAAGCCTAAAAGCCCAACAGAAAGTTCGTTTATCTAACCACAACTAATTGACAATCAAATAGAGTTGATTGATCAACAATGAATGTAAAGTGCTTATTGGGCTATAATAGAATTACTGTCGATTGTAGTTTGACCCTAATCTTCTTCTTTTCTCAACTAACAACTTTACTATATTAAAGCATAATCTCAAGGAGTCAATTAATTCAACAAGATCACTTATAATCCAATTAGAAAAAATAGAAACCAAAATAACACTATTTAGCAAGATAGAAAACTTAGCAAAATTATACGCTAGGACATTCCAAATCTAGGAATATATAAAATATTTATATCTTTAAAGAAATTCATCATCTTCCAAATATCTTGACAAGTAGTCTCAATTTCCCATGAGACGACCATCCTTTTTCATATCATATCCACTATTTTTTGCATCTGATGGAGTATATGCACCTTCGACCATCCATTTTCTATAGCTTTTTCCAAAGCTTCACGAATTGCTAGTGCTTCAGCAGTAATGACTTTCCCATGAAATTGAATTTGAGTGTCAGAGGCTTTAAACAAATGACCACAGCTATTCCGTAGCCGCCACTCTGATGCTTGTTATCTTCTTTTCCAATTGTAACCGAACATCTGCAAATAGTTTCAGTGCATGCAAGTGAGTTTATTTTAGTGCATGCAAGTGAGCGTTTATTTTTAAGATACATAATAAAGCATCGAATATGTTTGAATAAACTTGTGTTCCACTAATTTGGCATTTAACCGAAACAACAATATGGCCAATAAAATAATCTCATATCTCATTTCTTAAAATAGGGGCAAGTGCTCACATAGTCATTCTTAGAAATGCTATTTAAAGAACAGCCAACTCAGGACAATTTAGGATATTTTGGCCCCAAAAAATTAAACTGGAAAAATAAAATTCATGATGCACTAGCTAATTCCTAAATATCGGCCCTTTAGAGTGGCTATCTGTCATTTCTTCCCCTAAAATTTGACAGTGGAAGTGGATCAACGTTTTCCAGTAATAGTCTAAATTAGTCTTGTCACGACCTAAAAATCCACTAGTCGTGATGGCACCATACTCAACTCGCTAAGTAAGCCAACTAATAACTATCCAATTCCAATAATGTTTAATAAGACAATTCAACAAAAAATATTATCTGAATCTTATACGTTTTCCAGGACAGGTAGTACAAATCATGATCTTCTAAAAATATAATTACAAAGCTGGTATGAAGTAAATACATCATCTGTTCGAAAAGTACATAAACAGATTTTTATGATCTAGGGCTACCATGAACAAGAGGTAGCTACAACCGGAACGCAGGTACATCTTCAATTCCAGCTCCCGTCGGTCACAGCAACATCAGCGACCAACATCTGCATGCAAGGTGCATAGGTGAAGTATGAGTAAACCTACCACATGTACTCAATAAGTAACAAACCTAACCTTAGGTTGAAAGTAGTGACGAGCTGGAACAAAGGTCGGGTCCAACACCAATAGCCAACAACAGTTCATAACAATGTAAAGCAAGTAATGAAAGAAGTAACTCAGAGATAAAATTCTCAACTTTCTCATAGTTTTTTCGAGAAGTTCTGCTTTTCAAGTATATTAGTGAAAAACCCAAATCATATACCGAAATCATTAAAAATACAAGTAAGTTTGAAAGCTGTGATTTTTCCCAAAAATCCTTTCAACGATGAATAAGATGTTTCATTTTTATTTCCATATAGCAAGTGTAAAATATCTCTAATGCTCATACATCAATATGTGTCAGAAGTCATGAATGACGTTATACCGTACAGCACGAGGAAAAATGCATCTCTATGCTTGTATGTTATGTGTGCATGTCAATGCCATGTATCTAGAGATGAATCATGTACTCTCACTCTCAGAATACCCAATCTCATTATCTCACACTTTGTGCTAATCATGCTCAATCACTTAGTACTGTGTATGGCCCATCCGGCCCAGGGAAAATCCATCTCGAAATATATACATCAACTGACCAAAAGTCGCTCGGTACTGAGTAGGGCCCAATCCAGCCTGTGAGGAAGATCCATCCCCAAGTATATAAATGTTTCGGACAAGATCCATATCCAGGGAGGATCCATCCCTCAATATAATCAACCGCGCTCACTGGGGGTCTATGCATACTCCCAATGAGCTCTTTCAGCCCAAACGCTATCATAAATCAGTATAACCGCTACGGCATGCAGCCCGATCCCATATATATCACTCATAATCAGGCTCTCGGCCTCACTCACTCATCAATCTCTCCAGTCTCACTCACGGGCTCACAATGTCATGAAAACTAGCCCAAAACAATGATATGATGTATCAATAAATGGTAACAGAGACTAAGATATGATACGCATATGAATGCGTATGACTGAGTATATAAAGCAATGAAATCAGATAGCTCAACAGCAGAAACGACCTCAGTGGGTCCCAACAGGATAAGCATGTAGCCTAGACATGGTTTCTAAGATGGGTCACAGCTCAATAACTCAAATATGCATAACTTTCATGGTTACAGGTAAGATCAGGTAACTACACAGTACCACAGAAATAACGGAGTTACAATTTACACGGTGCACGCCCACACGCCCGTCACCTAGCATGTGTGTCACCTCAACACCAATCACATAACACGTAATTCGGGGTTTTATACCCTCGGCACCAAGTTTAGAAGTGTTACTTACCTCGAACAAGCCAAATCCAATACCTAGAGTGATGCTCCAAGAATGCTATCTCGCGCGTACCGACCTCCGAACGGCTCGAAACTAGCCAAAAGCAACTCAAATACATCAAATAAAGCCCAAGGAAACAATTCTAGCTGATAAAGATCGAATCGTTAATTAAAACCAAAAACCGACCAAACGTCACACTCGGGCCCGCGCCTCAGAACCCGACAAGACTCACAAAATCTGACAACCATTCAATTACTAGTCCAACCATACTAGTTTCACTCAATTCTGACTCCAAATCGATGTTCAAAACTCAAAATTCATATTATGAAACTGTCACACCTCCTTTTTCCGAAGAATAGGGTGTTTTTTCAATTAAAGTGACATTATTCGAGATGGAATTATTTATTTCATTCAGAGTCGCCACTTGGGATAATTTATGGTGTCCCAAGTCACCGATTTATTTTTAAATCCCAAATCGAGGAAACTTGACCCTGTTTTAAAGTTTGCAAAACCAGAAGACCGGGTAAGGAATTTTCTTAACCCGGAAGAAGGTGTTAGGTATCCCCGGATCTTGTGGTTTTAGCACGGTCGCTTTAATCATTCATGAATTAATTAAATTGTTTAACTACGTATTTTTTAGAACCTATGTGTATTTTACCTTTTTACCGATTTTAATTATGGCGTTATGGATTTATCTTTAAAACGGATTACATCTGTGTAAATCGCTTTGTTTGGGGTGTTAAAATCATGTTGCGCGTATGTGTACACAATTTAGCACGCTTTATTAATATTAAGATTGTTTTTCCAAGGTCACGCGAACGCGTACTTTGATTTATTTTTAGAAAACATAATTATGTCACGCGAACGTGTACACAATCACGATAGTAATTTTGAAATGCGCCTAAAGCACTCTAACAGTGATCATTATTTTCCTAAACCTTGAGATTATTGTAGGCCAAGAGTTATGGAAATTTATTGGGAAGAGGTATAGATTTTTGTCTTTTATTATTATCTCGGCTTTGGGCTCAACTTGTATCCGAGCCCGAACCAAAATCCTTGTTACGACTTATCAGATCTAAAAGCCCAAAATCTCATTAATCTCACATTAAAATTAGTAATTCTAATATACCATAGTTTCTTCAACTTGGCCTGGGTAGTAATATGATAGTAAGAATATAAATGAACAAACAAGCAGCACATTCTGCAGCGAAAGTCAAACAACATCGCTAGCTGTGAGAATGATAAAGGAACCCATTTAATAAAATAGTCACACCTATGATGCTAACCAGGAAATACATTCACTTAGCATGTTGAAGAACAAAAAGTTTCTTGAAACAAATCTCAGATCATGTTAACATGCCTAATATAAATTTTCTTGATATGAAGCACAAATCTTTGTATATGAGGATCATCATTTCCCAGAAGATATTCAGCTTGTAGAAGTCTACCTCAATGGGCGAGCAAGTGAACACAAGGATTAATAATCTTATTTTCTCAGTAAAGATAGCATTTCTGATGGTTGTAAACAACGGACAACTACAGTATCACCATTTCTAACAAATTGGAAGGAAATCGACTCGATCCAACTAAATTTAAGGAGAAATGGTGACCACTTATCTAGACAATGACAATCACAAACTCAGTTGAGATGTCACAGAAACAAAGCAGCATAGGGCATAGAAGATAACATCAATATTTCAGGTTAATCTTAGAGAAAACCTTTGAAATACTAATCAGTTAACATAAAGTGCATTTTGAAGCTTAATTAACACTTAATATCTGTAAGTTACGACTTTATAGCAAGATTAGATTCAGCACTAACAAGAAAACCTTAACACAAAATTTGAGCAAACAAACATCATCCAGGACATCCAATCTACAGATAGGTAACCCAGTAGCTCATTTTCATTGAAGAATACTCAAATATAATAGAAGTTTTCTTGTGTTTACCTCTCTGCCAAAAAAAAGAACAGGAAATGCCTAAATAAAGGCTGAACACTAAGGCTGGAGCTCAGCTATGAATCGGCAAAAACAACAGCAGCAAATCGCACTTCTTAAGCTTGTTCGCACTTGAATTTCCAGAAAAAGTAGAGCATGCGAGTAGAAATTTAAGCTAGCTTTCAAATCTCTTTTTTTTATTTGATTTTAAGATCTCAAAGTTCTGCAGAGCATTTTTTTAGATGCAAAATTCCTAAGCTACCTCTGTATTTGTGAGGCATAAGTGAGATAATGACGAAGGGAGAGGCGAGCAGCTTAGTTCTGGTAGTAAAAGGGAAACTGCCTCGTTTCTATGGGAATTGGGGATAAGGGTGACGGCTAGGGTTCCGAAAATGGGGGAGAGTTTTCATTCTTTGTTTGTTGCGAGTGAGTGAGAAGAGGAAGGAGAAGGGGCGTCGGCTGCTAGATTGAAGAAGGAGAGGAAAAAGGCTCTAGTTTTTGTGGGGGGGGGGGGGAGGGGTCTGTCCGGTTCTTGTTTAGAGAGAATTAGGAATTAGAGGGCGGCTAGGGTTAGTTAATTGGGGGAAATCCGTCCTCTCTAGGGTTGGGAATTAGGGGTGTTTTAAATGAGAGGGAAAGGGCAATTGGGCCAGGTGATGAAATGGGCGGGTATTTGAAGGAAATGGGCCTTTGAAATTACTTTGGCCTAGTTCAAATTAAGACCAAACAGCCTCTTTCTTTCCTCTCTCTTAATTTTCAAAAATACCATTTATTAAACACTCCTAATTCTACCTATTTCGCAAAATTAACCTCCTACTACACTATCCATTAATAAGTTAATTAATTGCCTTAACAATGTAAACTAATAAAAATTATTAATTTTAAAACCAAACGCTAAAATGTAAAAATGACTGTATTTTTGCGATTTTTTCGTTTGATAATGCACTTAACTAATGTAATTAAATCCTAAATGATACGAGATGAAGAACTAATCTTTTCTATGGTTTTAAAACAACTCTAAATATGCATGAACAATGCAAATAAATGCAAGAAAAATTCCTAAAATTCTATAAAAGCGATTAAAATTATTTTTTTTGACTTTTTTATGAGTAATTTCCTATGTGGGGCAAAAATTAGGTGCTCACAGAAACTTTAGGCCAAAACCCCCAATTTTTTCTTTAAAAATTCATCAACCAAAAGCTGAAATCGAAGATAGATTCATGGAATATAACCAAAACCGAGTTGAAAACACTTACCCCAATTCATATAGTGAAAATTGCTTCAAGAATCGCCTCAATCCGAGCTCCATAGCTCCAAAAATGTAAAAATGGCCTAAACCCTTCGAAATAGAGTACTTTATAATCTACCCAGGCATCCTCTTACGCGAATGCGGGCAAATCATTGCGTTCGCGATGAACAAAATGCACACTACAATAAAAGACTCTACGCGTTCGCAATACACCCCACGCGAATGCAATGACCATAGATGCCACAGCTTCGCGAACGCGACTCACCTTTCGCGATGGCATTGATGAATTCTCCAAATCCCAGCTGCCAACCCTCAACACTATGCGAACGCGATCCTTCATACACGAACGCGAAGAAGACTTGCCCCAACTCTACGCGAACGCGGGACATACTTCGCGATCGCGAAGAACAATCGGTGCTGCCATCAAAATACACTACGCGTTCGCGATACTTGCCATGCGAACGTGATGAAGAAATGTGACACCAGACACTAGAACACACCAGCACTGAGAAAATGAAAAAAATAGCACGAATTCAATCCGAAACACGCCCGAGCCCCTCGGGACCCCGTACCAATGATGTTTAGCCTAAAGTATATATATTTATATGTATATTGCCTCATATTTTAATTTTGTTTCGTGGATTTAGGATGTGATATGTGTTGATTTATATTAATTTGAGGTGTTTTTATGTGTAGGAATGATCCGGGAGCAATTGGGGGCAAATTGTGCGAAATTAGAGCCAAAACGGATGAAAACATGAAAATTGGACATTGCAGCGCCAAAGGCAGCGCCCTAAGCTACCTGTGGCGCCAAAACCAGTAGCCAACAAAGCCACAACACCAAGGAGGGCGCCTGGCGCTAGGCAGGGCACCGTTGGTGTGAAACTTGTCCAAATTCGCCCGGGACACGGTTCTTTCGGCCCTAGACCTACCCAACTTGTATAAAAGCAAGACTAAACTTATTGGTGAGGGGGTGACGCCACTTTTGAGGAAAAATACACACGAGAAACATTCGAAAACGGAGAGATCTCAGTTTTCTTCATCTTTTTCTAGTATTTTCAATTATTCAACACTGATGAAATTGTTTGTTATGATCATTAGTGGCTAAAAACCCATTGTTCTGTGGTTGCTCGCCCTAGACCTGCCCAACACGTATAAAAGCAAGACTAAACTTATTGTTGAGGGGGTGACGCCACTTTTGAGGGAAAATACACACGAGAAACATTCGGAAGCGGAGAGATCTCAGTTTTTTTCCATCTTTTTCTAGTATTTTCAATAATTCAACACTTATGAAATTGTTTGCTATGATCATGAGTGGCTAAAAACCCATTGTTCTGGGGTTGTGATTTAGTCATGAATATTGTTGTTTAACGTTGACTTAACCTTGATTATAATTCACTACTATATGGTTGTTTCTTCAACTCTGTGATTAATTGCTAAATTGTCTGACCAGTAGTTAGGTTCTATTTACTATCTATGATATACTTGGGAAACCCGTGTTTAGATCAGAGAAGAATTGAAGAGAGCACGATCTTAACTCTTGGGGGGGGGGGGGGGACGGATTTGTGGTTAATAGGAATATACCTAGTTACCGTGCTTAATTAAATATTGTAATCTTAATGCGTTCTTAATAGATTGATTTCATAGGAATATAGGCATTAATTTATTTTGAATAGGCGAGTAGTACTTCGGGAGAAGGCTATACGAGCAATTATCGATTAATTAGCAACCATGAGTGAATTGTATGAGAGGGAGAGTTAATTAGAACACAATCGGATTGGTGAATCGATCACAACCTTGGAATATTTGTCTCTATTGAATACATAACAATCATTTTATTTCTTGATAATTTAGTTATTAATTAGAATTATAGTTTAGTATAATCACATTCTTAAACTTGATTTCGGTTTGACTGAATAACAATCTTGGTGATTTTAGTGGGTAGTTGATACAAGTCTCTGTGGGTTTGACACTCGACTTATCATTTTATTACTTGTACGACCACGTATACTTGCGTGTTCCTTTGGGAGCAACAAGCTTTTGGCGCCGTTGTCGGGGACTTGAATATTAACTACTTTCTAATTTTTGCTTTAATTGTTTATTTCGTCAAGTCTAACGTTACATGATTGTTGCTCTGATCTCGGGAACTTAGATTGAATACGTAGGGTCAGAAGCCAGGATTGACTCCAAAGCTTTGACCCTGAACCTGAGAGAACATTTCACAGGAGGTTGAGGGAAGCAAGGGATACGAATAATATTCAGGCACTTGTTCAATTTCATGTGAACATGGCAGATGAGCAACATATGGCTGTTCAGGAGGTGGCGATGCCCAGCATTGCTAATGTCACCTCCAGCATTGTGAAGCTCAGAATCACTGGGCACTTTGCGCTCAAACAAAGCATGATCCAGCTACTTCATGCGAATGGGCAGTTTATGGGTCTTCCACACGAGGATCCACAACAGCTATCCTGAACTTCTTGGAGATTAGTGATACTTATATCACTAACGGGGTCACTCCAAACCATGTGAGGCTTACACTTTCCCATTTTGTCTGTTGGGCGAAGCAAAACGATGGCTGAAGGCAGAACCAGCTAATTCTATTACATCATGGAATGATTTGCAAGGAAATTTCTGGCAAGGTTCTTCCCTTCAGGCAAACTGCAAAGATCAGAAGTGAGATAGTTGCCTTTAAACAAAAAGCAGGGGAGACTCTATACTCGGCTTGGGAGGGGTTCAAGGGACTAATCAGAGACTGTCCTTATCACAATCAAACAAGAGAAGTATTAGCTCATACTTTCATAGAAGGTCTACATCCTGAAACAAAGACTGTGGTAGATGCTGCAGCTGGAGGTCAAGTGTTGGAGAAAAGCTTTGACGAGATATATGCATTATTGAACAAATTCTCCAAAAGCAATCCGGATTGGCAAGGAGTGTGGGCGGACATACAATGCAAAAGTCTGCTGGGGTTCTCGAGTTAGATATCGTCTCAGCACAGATTTCTGCACTGACCAACAAAGTCAATCAGATGACCTTGGTTATTAACAAGTAATAAGCTCAACCAGTGCAACAAGTTCAAATATTTTGTGAAGTTTGTGGAGAACGTCACATGAGCAATCTATGCCCAACAAATCTAGAGTCTGTATATTTTGTGGGTAATGCAAATCGAGGCCAAACAAATCAGTATGGGGACACTTACAATCCCAACTGGAGGAACCACCCAAACTTCTCTTGGGGTGGAAACCAAGTTACTCAGAATCAATACCGGCCTCAAGCACCTCAACAACAATATAGACCACCTCAGGCTGAACAACAAGCGAGTACAACAAGTCACCTTGAGGAAATGATGAAAAAATTGATGGCTGAGCAGCAAGGCCAAGCCGCAGTAATGAGAAATTTGGAGCGCTAAGTGGGACAACTTGCCAGTGCCCAAAACACCAGACTAGTTGGAGCTTTTCCTAGTGATACTGCGCCCAATCCTAAAGCTCAAGTAAATGAGGTTACCTTGAGAAATAGAAGAGCACTAGAAGAATTTCCAACGAAAAAAAAGTATACGGCTAGTCCTGAAGGAGGATTAGTTCCCAAGCCAGTTGAGGAGAATGATAAAGAGAGCAAGGGAGTTGATAACTAGGGATTCTAGCCTATTTTATGCTCCTTTTTGCTTAGGTTTTGGATTAAAAGTGTGTACAAGTATTCCCGAAAGCTAACTTATTGTGCTTGTTTACAAGAAAGTCAAAACCAACTCATAAAGGAGTGAAACCTGCACAAGTTCAAATCTGAGTCAAAAGGGCGCTGACAGCGAAAAAATAGATGTGGACACAGAGGGTCCACCGCTGAGGCGGTCTTAACAATGCTCCCAGCGGTGGCAAGGTTCAGAGAGTCATATTTTGGACTTAACAGTCATCGCTACCCGCGGTGAAATTGCACGGCAGCGGTATCATCTAACGCGGTCGTGGTCCAATTGTCGCCCTCAGCGGAATGAAGAATAAGAGGTCATTAGTTGGGAGCTTAAATTGAAAGGCGCGGTCCGCGATCATATTTCGCGGCCGCGGTTGAAAGAGCGCTGAGGCGGGTGTTTTTCCGCTCCCAGCGGACTCAAGTTCAAAACCAGCTTAGAAGAGAAGAACCGCGGTCCGCGCTTGCTTTTGCGCGGCCGTGGTAGTCATTGCGCTGAGACGCCTATTTTCCACTGTTAGCGGAATCTCCGTGGGGCAATTTATCCGAAAAATGTAGCTGTGTATAAATAGTTCTTTTTTAGATTTTTAAGTTATCTGTTGTTAGAGGAACACGTGAACAACAGCTTTTTGCTCTTTTGAGTAATTTTAGAGCTTGGTTAACCATTAATCTTACATTCTTCTCTTGTAATTACCTTTTATGGATTATATTTCATCTAAACCTTTGATTTCTTCTTTGATTATGAGTAGCTAAACCCAGTAGCTAGGGTTGTGGCTCAACCCTAGTGTGGGTATTTAATGGGTCTTCAATTTTAGGGCTTACATGTTTATGGGTGAATGATTTTTGGCTTGATTTATGCTTTAAATGTTGAATTGGTGGTTGCAAACACTGATTTGTGCCTTTTTGACTTAGGCTCTTCTTGAGAAAGCGAGACTAAGTCTAGGAAATTCAGGCTAACAAGGAATTGGGGAGCATTCAATAGATTGATAGCCCCAATTAAAGGGTTAAACCTAGAGATAGTAATACCCGACTTGAGCCAATTTTGTTTGCATTGTTTGAACACCCAATTGGGCTTGAGAAAGCCAATTAGGGAAAAGTCACTTAAACTACCGAGAGGTATAGAGTGAGTAGTTATGTGCAATGGCTATATCATGATCCCTATTATAACAAATTTGCCCTAAGTTTTAGACCCCGTTAGATACTCACCTAGGTATAAGACACTTCCCTAGTGCTTTTTTACCAATGAAGAAAAGACTCACAAAATTATTATACTTAAATTATTTTCCTACTTCATTAGTATTAAAGTAGAATAGTAACCAAACAAAGAATGATTGGAAGTGCAATCAAGACACCGCACATTGCTAGATTAGATAGGAACCCAATTCCAAACCTATCTTAGCTCTCTGTTGAAATCGATTCCGACCCCTCAAGTAAAAGCTGCATCGACCACTCTTGCCATTCTATAGTGGTAAAGGGTTGGAGCCGATCACTTTTTGGAGCCATTGCCGGGGAGCTAAACGGTTTTGGCTATCTATCTGACTAGTTTTGTGTCTTGTTTTCTTCCTTCTATTTTACTAACTTGTGTGAGTAATCAATTCAGGTACAAAATGGCAAACAATGATCCTCTCGAAAATATTCTCCCAGGGGAGGAAGTAGATGATAATGGTAAAGATGAGGTGCCTCTAGTACCTCAAGGTTAAAGAAGAGGCCGCCGGGCCAATGACAACATTCCAGATCCTCCCCGCCTCCTCCCAGAGTCGTTCCTCGGGTGCTTCCAAATGAGGGCTACGCAAGTGTAATTGTACCACCTTGGATCCGGGCGGGTAATTTCCAAATTACAAATGTGATGTTGACTTTATTGGAGCAACGAGGTACTTCACCGTGCCCCCCATTGGAATGCATATAAACATCTTAAAGGCTTTGTGGATACCTGTTGGGGAAGCAAGCAGACTAATGTGTCGGAGGATGCATTAAGATTGAGATTGTTCCCTTTCTCACTTTGAGGGAAAGCTGTGGACTGGCTCGAAAGACTTCCTAACCATTTCCATCACTACGCGGGATGAGTTGGCGGACAAGTTTATAGCTAAGTTTTTCTCGCCGGGGCATATGGCGACTTTGAGAGATGAGATATTGGCCTTCAAACAGGAACCTAACATGACCGAACAATGGTGAAAGAATGTCCGAACAATTACATGACCGAAGCAATGATCCAGCAAACATTCTACCGTGTCATTAACACGACCAATCAGTGTGTAGTGAACCAGCTAGCAGGGGGGAAATTTTATGAACACACCTTATGCTGAGGCGTGTGAGATATTGGATGAGATGGCAGATACTTCCTCAGCTTGGCAGAGTCGAGCTAATGTGACACAGGGTGATCCCACAGTCATTCACCTGCACAAAGAGCTCCACGACCATGGTCAAGCAATAGTGGAGTTGACTACAACAATGAACTAGTTGGCAAAAGCTCAACTGCAGCAAGTTCAAGCACCTAGACAAGTAAATGCTATGGAGGGTGTAAACATGTTGGTCAACAAGAGGCAACAAAGAGGTCAACAAAGTCATGGAAATCCGGATCAATATGAACAAGGTAGTGGTGGTTTTAACCAAGATGATGGGTATGATGAGCAAAGTGAAGAAGTGCAGTACGTGAACAATTATCAAGGACAAAGGGGCAATGCTCCTAGCCAACAATAACAGTGGAGATCCCAAGGAAAGTTGGGGAAAATAAAAAACCAACAAGACAAATGGCAACGTGGGGGAACAACAATCAGAAGTTGGGGCAACCAGAACAACCAGGACAACTGGAGTGGCAACAACAACAACGTGGGGAGGAAACAACAACCAAGAGGGTTGGAATAATGACAATCAAGGGAATCGGGGACAAGGCTTTCAAAGGCCTCCGATGTATCAACAACCAAACAACCCGCCTNGGCAACTGGAGTGGCAACAATGGCAATTGGGGAGGACACAACAACCAATGGGGTTGGAATAATGGAAATCAAGGGAATCGGGGGCAAGGCTTTCAAAGACCTCCGATGTATCAACAACCAAACAACCCGCCTCCATTTCCGTTTCAAGGTCCTAGCTCGTTAAACAATGAGATGGGAAGGATCGAGATGATGTTGAACAAATGATGAAAAAGAATGCCGACTCTGATGCCCAGTTGGCATCGCATAATACTTCAATCCAAAACTTGGAGGTTCAACTTGGCTAGATTTTGCAATCTTTGAATACTCGCTCTAAGGGGGCTCTACCTAGTGATACAGTAGTAAACCCGAAGGGTGGGAACAATACCGGGCATGAAATGGCGGTGATCACAAGAAGCGGTCGAGGTGGTGATGTGAATACCTCCAAGCAAAAGGATGTTGTGAGTGATGAGGTTAAAGTGCAAGATGATGATGTTCCTATAGTTGATGAGCAAGTGAGTGAAGAGAATTTGAATGCTGAAGTGATAATTGATATTCATGATAATGAGGTGGAGACTCAAAATGACGTGAACCCGTCTAGGGAACACGTAATAGACATACTGGAAACGGTAGTACCAAAGGCTAAGGCTCCCTTGCCAAGGCCTCCTCCACCTTACCCGTAAAGACTTGCGAAGCAAAAGAATGAAAACCAATTTAAGAAGTTTATTGAGATGATGAAAAGCTTGTCGATCAATGTTCCTTTAGTGGAGGCTCTTGAGCAAATGCCAGGTTACGCCAAGTTTATGAAACACTTGGTGAATAAAAAGAGTCTATGGATTGTGAGACCATCAAAATGACTCATCAAGTAATTGCAATTGTGCACTCGATGGCTCCAAAGCTTGAAGATCCTAGAGCTTTCACCATTCCACGTACAATTGGCAGTGCGGATTTCGCTAAGGCATTGTGTGATTTGGGAGCAAGTATAAATTTGATGCCTTACTCCGTGTTCCAAACTTTGGGTATTGGTCAACCGAGAGCTACTTCAATGCGATTGTAAATGGCAGATAGAGTAATGAAGAGGCCGCTTGGTATTATAGATGATGTTCTTGTCTGGGTGGACAAGTTTATCTTGCCTGCTGATTTTGTGATTCTCGACGGTGAAGTCGACTATGAGGTGCCTATAATTTTGGGAAGACCTTTCCTAGCAACTGGGAAGGCATTGGTTGATGTGGAAGCAGGGGAACTCACTTTCCGAGTGGGTGACGAAAAAGTGGTCTTTCATGTGTGCAAATCAATGAGGCAACCGAATAGTACTGAAGTGTGCTCTTTTGTGGATCTTGTCACGGAGGTGATAGTTGATGATACTAGTGCCATGATCAATGTGGAGGATCCTTTAGAAGCGGTATTGTTGAACCTTTATATGAATGAGGTTGAAGGTAGGGTGGAGTGTGTTAATGCTTTGCACGGAATGGGCTCTTACTCTTATGAGCCTCGTAAACTCTCTTTGGATCTTGAGAACAGAAAGACTCCGCCAACAAAGCCCTCAATTGAGGAACCTCCCATTATAGAGTTGAAGCCTTTGACCTCACACCTCAGTTATGAATTCTTAGGCCCTAGTTCAACTTTACCTGTTATTCTTTCCTCTTGTCTTACTAACATGCAGGTAGATGCCACATTGGCGGCGCTCCAAAGACGGAAGAAGGCAATTGGATGGACTCTAGCTGATATTCGGGGGATAAGCTCTGCCTTTTGCATGCACAAGATTATACTTGAAGATGATGCCAAGCCCTCTGTGGAACATCAAAGGAGGTTGAACAAGGTTATGCAAGAGATTTTCAAAACATAGGTGATCAAGTGGATTGATGCATGGGTTGTATACCCCATCTCGGATAGTTCTTGGACTTTACCGGTGCAATGTGTACCGAAGAAGGGTGGTATGACTGTAGTCACAATGAGCGAAATGAGTTGACTCCCACCAGGACTGTCACCGGATGGAGGGTGTGCATGGACTATCGAAAGCTAAATAAAGTGACCCGCAAGGATCATTTTCCATTGCCCTTTCTTGACCAAATGCTAGATAGAATTGCTAGGCGTGCCTTCTACTGTTTTCTTGATGGGTACTCAGGTTACAACCGGATTTTGATTGCTCTGGAAGATCAGGAGAAACCACCTTCACATGCCCGTACGGGACCTTTGCATTTTCACGGATGCCATTCGGTTTGTCTAATGCACCGGCTACCTTCCAGCGGTGTATGATGACTATCTTTACATACATGGTGGAGGACTTCTTGGAAGTATTCATGGATGATTTTAGTGTTGTGGGTAACTCCTTTTATGAATGTTGGAAGAATCTTGACAAAGTGCTAGCTCGATGTGAAGAGACAAATCTTGTGCTTAACTAGGAAAAATGCCACTTTATGGTCGAGGAGGGCAATGTCATCGGCCTTAAGATCTCAAAGAACGGTATAGAGGTAGACAAGGCGAAGATTGAAGTGATTTCAAAGCTTCCTCCTCATACTTTAGTCAAGGGGATTAGGAGTTTTCTTGGGAATGCGGGGTTCTACCGAAGGCTCATCAAGGACTTTTCTAAGGTAGTGATTCCTTTGTGCAAATTATTGGAAAAGGATGCAAAGTTCGTGTTTAATGATGAATGCATGAAAGGTTTTGAACTTCTCAAGTACAAATTGACAACCCCTCCCATTATTACTGCACCCAATTGGAGCTAACCTTTTGAGCTCACGTGTGACGCAAGTGATGTTGCAGTAGGAGCGGTCTTGGGTCAAGGAGTAAACAAGATGTTTCACCCGGTGTATTATGCAAGAAAAACAATGAATGATGCTCAAGTGAATTACACGGTGACGGAAAAAGAGTTGCTAGCAATTGTGTTTTCAATGGAAAAATTTAGGCCCTATCTCATGGGGGCCAAGGTGATAGTTCATACTGACCATGCAGCACTCCGCTACTTGATGACAAAGAAGGATTCCAAAGCTCGATTGATGAGATGTGTTCTATTGCTTCAAGAATTTGACCTTGAGATTGTTGATCGAAAAGGGTGTGAAAACCAAGTGGCGGACCATTTGCCCCGCTTGGAGGAGGAGGGGAGGCCCCGTGATGGTGTCGAAATTAATGATTCATTCCCTGATGAGCAACTCCTCTCCGTATCTATGAATATCATGCCTTGGTTTGCGGATGTTGCCAATTTTCTTGTGATCGGCATTGTCCCGTCTGAACTCTCTTCTAACCAAAGGAAGAATCTTAAACGGGATATTTTGGACTACTACTGGGATGACACTTACTTATTCAAAACCCGTAATGATGGTGTGATCCGGAGATGTGTTCCGAAAGAGGAGCAAATGAGTATTCTTGATGCTTGTCATTCCTCTCCCTACGGTGGTCATCATGGTGGGGCAAGGACAACTTCTAAGGTGCTTAGCTTTGGTTTTTATTGGCCTATATTGTACAAGGATGCGGGTGAGCTTGTGAAGATATGTGATGAGTTTTAGAGAGCTGGTGGAATTTCAAAGAAGGATGAAATGCCTCTCACCACTATTCTTGAGGTTGACATATTTGATATGTGGGGCATCGACTTCATGGGACCTTTTGTGAGTTCATGTGGTAACAGGTACATTCTGTTGGCCGTCGATTATGTTTCCAAGTGGGTTGAGGCCGTGGCTTTACCCAACAACGAGGCCCGTAGTGTGGTGGCTTTTCTCAGGAAGAATATCTTTACTCGGTTTGGCACTCCTAGAGCAATCATCAGTGATGGGGGTTCTCATTTCTGCAATAAGACATTTGACACTTTGCTTGCAAAGTATGGTGTCAATCACAAGGTTTCAACCCCATATCATCCTCAGGCTAGTGGGCAAGTTGAGGTCTCCAATAGGGAGATAAAGAGCATATTGTCAAAGACGGTTAATGCAAATAGGACTGACTGGTCAAAGAAACTGGATGATGTTTTGTGGGCTTACAGGACTGCTTACAAGACTCCAATATGTATGTCTCTGTACCGGTTGGTATTTGGGAAAGGTTGTCATCTCCCGGTTGAGTTAGAGCACAAGGCCATGTGGGTTTTGAGAAAGTTAAATCTTGAATGGGATGTTGCAGCAAATCTCCGGGTGGCGCAACTCAATGAGCTTGATGAGTTCTGGTTTCATGCATATTCCAGCTCGTCCTTATATAAGGACAACATGCAGTACTTACATGACAAGTATGCCTGTGGCAAGGAATTCAAAGAAGGTGACCTGGTTCTCTTATTCAACTCCCGGTTACGACTGTTTTCGGGAAAGCTCAAGTTGAGGTGGTGCTTGTAACTCCGTTTGGTGCTCTTGATTTGAAAAACAAAAATGGTTAAATCTTCAGAGTTAATGGGCACAGAGTGAAGCACTATCTTGGCAAGTTTGATGACAGCCACGTGGTGGCAATGATCCATCTCAAATGATTGATGGTAACCTGCGTTGTGCCTTGACGTTAAATCAGGCGCTTCTTGGGAGGTAACCCATATGTTTTTCTTCTTTTTGATTTTCTTCTTAGTGTAGGATTTGTTTTGACTAACTGGTTATGAGATGTGTGTAGGAATGTTTGATGCAGTGCAGGACAAAGCTGAAAAAATTTGGCACAGTATGAAGTTCGACCGCTAACAGCGCTCCATTTTCGCGGTCAGCGGTGGCCATATAACGGAGAAGTAATTTGGTGGCGGACGCAGGATTGAAAAGTCCAAATGAGATTTCTTTGAAGTTTATCTGCGTCCGCGGTGCATTTTTCACAGACAGTGGTGCCTTTCCGCGGCCGCGTGCCATTTTCTGCTCTCAGCGGCAGTCTCAATAAAGCAGCCCTTCGGTTCGTCAAAAGCGCGGACCGCGGTGATTTTTCGCGGCCTCACCAGATATGTGTTGTGGGTCCCAGGGTATTTTCTATAAATAGGAGGTCATGAGACCTTTTATCCTTTTCGCTCTCTCCACTCTCAAGCAAAAATTTTCACTGTTCATCTGAGCCCTAATCTGCACAAACACAAGATTAAAGTTTATTCTCATTACTCACTACACATCTGGTAATCTCACTTCCTAATTGTTCTTTTATTTGTACTTGTTTTTCTTTTATTTGTTAGTTTTTATCTCTTCCTCTTTTTCTTTCATTCGTAATAACTAAATTAGGCTTAAATAGTTAAGGTTGATCAATTAATAGCTAGTTGGGGTTAAGAGCATAGATGATATCCGCTAATGGAAAGAAAAATAGAAACCCTAGGAATTGCTCAGTTCGTTTTTGAATTCCGCGGCCGCGATGGTATTTTCGCGATCAACGTTCATGTGCAATCTGAGTTTGGGATGTTTTTCAATACCGCGGTCAGCGGTGGTAAATTCCATCGACAGTGGTACTCATATTCAGAGAATTAAGCAACATGGGTCAGCGGCCGTGGTTGTTTTTCTGCGGATAGCGGTGCTACTTCCAAGGCCGCGTCCAATTTTCCGCACTCAGCATGAGAAATAAATCAGAGGATGGGTAGTCTGATGCCCATACCTCCACGGCCGCGGCCGGTTTTCCGCGGTTAGTCGTGCTCAATTTGCGGCCGCGCTCCTTTTTCCGCTGTCAGCGGGTCTAAAAGTTTTTGCAATACTATCAATTGTTCTCTCGTGTTCTTTGTTGCCTCTCTTAGCACCAGTACTAACAATCTTCCACTGATTATGTTGCAGACAATGGTTAAATCTAGAGGTGGCGGTGAGAAATAAAAGGGGAAAGTAGAGTCCTCCCGAGGTAGGGGAGGAGGACAAATTAAGTTACCCCTAGCAGTCCGGCAATCAATTGGAAAAATGCGGAAAAGTATCAGAGCTGCATCCTACTTCGAGGGGAGTGAGTATTTCCCTCCTGGGAGGCCTCAGAGAGTGACTCTGTGCCAACACATGTACCAGAGATTTAGACTGATTGACGAGCCTTCACCCCCAGCCTCTCCTACTTCTCCTGCTTCTTCTGAGTCGTCTGATGGCTCAGCGGAGAGTAGTGAATCCTCAGCTTTAGCCTCGCCTACAACTTCGTCACCTGGACAGGATCCCATAGATGTAGATGCTGAGGCACCGGATGACGGGAGAGGGGGTGATACCCAGGCTGGAGGTTTAGACAGGACAAGAAACCCGGTGGTGTGGCAGCAGAGGTTTGTAAGTGAGCAGGCCTACCACAAATTCAGGGAGTGGTGGCCTAGCAGGTCACTCATACATGAGCATCAGTTTATAGAGAGGGATCTTCTGCCCCACAACCCCAATGTAAAGCAGCATTTTGATGAAAGAGTGGGGTGGAAATACTTCACAAGTAGGGTGCTGGATGCTAATGATCACCTAGTCAAGGAATTCTACGCCAATGTCGCCCACATCAAAAAGGGCACATTTGTAACTAAGGTGCGGAACCTGAAGATCAAGTTTGATGGAAAGACTCTGAACGACTACATTGGTTTCAATGATGAAGATGAATCGTTGTACTCAGAGAAGGTGGCAATGGATGAGGCGGACCGCCCGTGGTTGGCATCATTACTGGCTCTTCCAGATACTACTCCATCTTGGTTGGCAGCGGGGGTTCCTATCTACAGGAACATCCTGAATTTCGAAGCAAAAGGTTGGGAGACATTTGTGTGCAGCCGAATAGACCCCACTACTCATGACAGTGACATGCCGGTTTCCTAGGCAATTATAGTGGTGGCTATCATGGTGGGGTTCCCGATCAATGTCGGGATATCATGTCGAGGGTTATCGCCAAAGTGGTCAACAAGGGTGAGAGATCCTACCCCTTTCCAAACTTCCTAACCATGTACTTAGAAGATCAGAAGGTCGAGAAAAGGGATTTTGATACCAAGGTAAAACCCAAGAAGCCCTTCTCATGGTACACCCTTCAAGGTCCAGACAACCCCAAATCTAAGGGCAAAGCTACTACTTCTACTGGCCAGTCTGAAGAGCCAACAAGTGGTAGTCACTACTTCTTAGCCTCCCTCGAGACCATCTACTTCCACTCCTACCTCAGCACCCTCCTCATCAGCATACCCGTTGACTTCTCATAGGTTGAACCAAACACTCTCCAGCATCCACAACTGGATGTAGGCAGCAACTTTTAAGTTATTTGTGCTATCCAGTTCAGTGGTAGCCCAGTCAGTTCCCGCACAGCTCCAGTTGCCAGCTTCAGTGGATGAGTCTCTCAAGGAGCTTTTGGACAACCAGAAGAAGTTCCTGGACAACCAAAAGCCTATCATGGATGCTCTTGAAGTTCAAGGAAAATTAATTAAAGAGCTGAGCAAGCAGACAAAGAAGCTGAAAAAGACTCGGGCCTCAAAGGAGTCGGTGAAGCTGTTGAGGGGAGAGCTGGAGAAGATGAAGTCAGCTGGTGACTTACCATTGGACTTTTATTGGAGGATCCAGTGCCAGCAGCTCAGGCAGAGCAGGTTCAAGAGTAGGAGACTGAGGGAGAGCCTAGGAGGAGGAGAATGATTCCCCAGGTTGATGATGTGGAGATTGAGCTGGAGGACCCTGAGGAAGTTGCCTCAAGCCAGGCACAAGACCCCGAGCCAGGTGATCCGGGGACCCAGCCACAGGACCCCATGCAGACAGAGGACCCACAGGGAGTTTTCTTTACACTCTAACCCCTTTTTGATCTTATTTTTGCTATTTAGAATTGAGGGCAATGCTAGTTCTCATTTGAGGGGGTGGTCCTATTTTGATGATTTGATAGTTGGGTTGTAATGATGATACCATTTTTCTTTATGCTTATTTTTCACTTTTGGTATGTATATAACTTTACTCTTTAATTTTTCTTTTTGCTTATTTTGCACTTTTTGTATGTATATAACTTTACCATTTATTTTTTTACTTCTCGTTATTTTTCAATTTCGGTATGTATATAAAGTTACTTTTCTATGTATATATTCATTCCCTCTTATGTATATTCGTGTCAATCCCCTATTGTACATATTCATTTACTTTCCGTATTTTACTTCATAACTTCTTTTGCAATTTTTCCTAATAGCTTAGCTTCTTTTTCAGTTCGTAGCTTCTTATTTTACAAGTTTTTGGTGATCAATAAGCCTTTGGTTTTCTTAATGTCGTGGTTCCTTCCAAAGGTGGAGTTTGTGTGAATCAGGTGGCTTTTCCCGATGATGGATGGCATGACAACCTTCTTAAGGGTTTGAGTCTGTTTTCTTTTTGTTTTTAGTGTAAATAGTAGCTAGTAAGCAATAGTGCCTCAGGAAAAGCTTCAATTGGGCCTAACTCATTTATCTTTGACCTTATGGTTAAAAACAAATTGATGTGTAAAGGATGGTGATACTTGTGACCTTGAGACTTTTGTGTTGGTTAAACAATCATCAAGTGATTTTTCGGAACCATTTGAGTTGCTCAAATCTTAGCTAAGGTTGTTTTAGGCCCTCGACTCTGTCTCTTTGGCAATCTTGTAGCTTGTGTGGTGAGGTATTGATTTGCAGGTCCAAGTCCCGTGCCAATAAGTCTAAAACTTGCCCTGAATGTTTGTTTAGGCGAAATCCTAAGTGTAGCTCAGCTTGAGAAGTGATTATAGGCTCTCCTTGATCCTAATTGAGACTTGAAAATGTCCATAGCCCACCAAAAATGACATCCCTAGTCAACTTTGTTGAGCCATAACCCTTATTCTTTCAAAAACCATGTTACAAGCCTTTATCCGTTCTAAAATGATCCTCTGTTGGCACCCAATCATTCCTTAGCACAAATTGGCAAAAGTATAAGTTTGGGGGATGAGACGAGGAATGCAAAAGTGATAAAAGGTACAAAAAGGAAGAAAAGGGAAGGAAAAAGAAAAAGAAAGAAAAAAGCCAAAAAGCCAAAAAGATAATGACGAATGTAGAAGAAATGAAAGGATTCAATAAAAGCAAAGATGGAAGGCTTGGGAACACTAGAAAGGAGAAAAAAAAAGATTGACATGAACAAGAAAGAGTGACAGTGTGTCTCTCTAGTCCCCTAGGGAAGAAGTAAATGACTCAAAGAGTCAAGAAAATGTGAGCCAAAATGAATTAAATGAAGTGCTTAAGGAAAGACGAAACCTCCATAGACCAATATACCCTACTTTGAACCAAAAGCCTTCATTACATTCCCGCAAAAGACCTATATGATCTTGAGTTGAGTGAGCTTACATTAGTGGTGACTCACATAAGGGGCAAGCTTATGGTACTTAGAGCCGGACTTGTGACCGTCCTTTGAGAGAGATCAGTGTATGTTCCACAATCCTCGTTCTGAGTGCTACAACTAAAAGTGAGGTTTGCTTATGGAGAGTCGAGGAGTATCAGTTTGGGTTCCACAGTGACCAATGTGATAGAAAGAGTTGTTTCCTTGATGAGTTGAGTCAACTCATGTTGCTTTTGTGTCGCCCTAATGCAATGGTGCTAAAAAGGTTGTGTATTATTAATAATGCATTTGAGTTGAGGGTAATTGTTAGTCCCAATTGATGCTAGATGAGGTTACTTTAGGACAGCTGAAATTTTCCTTTCTTTTATCTTGAGGAGGTGGGAATTACTTTGTTTGCTTGAGGACAAGCAAAAGCTTAAGTTTGGGGGAGTTGATAACTAGGGATTCTAGCCTATTTTATGCTCATTTTTGCTTAGGTTTTGGATTAAAAGTGTGTAAAAGTATTCCCGAAAGCTAACTTATTGTGCTTGTCTGCAGTGTTTGGTCAAAAAAGAGACAAGAAAGTCAAAACCAGCTCATAAAGGAGTGAAACCTGCACAAGTTCAAAGCTGAGTCAAAAGGGCGCTGACAGCGAAAAAATAGACGCGGAAACAGAGGGTCCACCGCTGAGGCGGTCTTAACTATGCTCCCAGCGGTGGCAAGGTTCATAGAGTCATATTTTGGGCATAACAGTCACCGCTGCCCGCGGTGAAATTGCACGGCAGCGGTATCATCTGACGCGGCTGCGGTCCAATTGCCTCCCTCAGCTAAATGAAGAATCTGAGAACATTAGTTGGGAGCTTAAATTGAAAGGCGCGGTCCGCGATCATATTTCGCGGCTGCGGTTGAAAGAGCGCTGAGGCGGGTGTTTTTTCGCTCCCAGTGGACTCAAGTTCAGAACCAGCTCAGAAGAGAAGAATCGCGGTCCGCGCTTGCTTTTGCGCGGCCACGGTAGTCATAGCGCTGAGGCGACCTCTTTTCCGCTGTTAGCGGAATCTCCGTAGGGGTAATTTTGTCCGAAAAATTTAGCTGTGTATAAATAGTTCTTTTTCAGATTTTTAGGTTATCTGTTGTTAGAGGAACACGTGAACAACAGCTTTTTGCTCTTTCGAGTAATTTTAGAGCTTGGTTAACCATTAATCTTACATTCTTCTCTTGTAATTACCTTTTATGGGTTATATTTCATCTAAATCTTTGATTTCTTCTTTGATTATGAGTAGCTAAACCCATTAGCTAGGGTTGTGGCTCAACCCTAGTGTGGGTATTTTATGGGTCTTCAATTTTAGGGCTTACATGTTTATGGGTGAATGATATTTGGCTTGATTTATGCTTAAAATGTTGAATTGGTGGTTGCAAACACTGATTTGTGCCTTTTTGACTTAGGCTCTTCTTGAGAAAGAGAGACAAAGTCTAGGAAATTCAAGCTAACAAGGAATTGGGGTGCATTCAAGAGATTGATAGCCCCAATTCAAGGGTTAAACCTAGAGATAGTAATACCCGACTTGAGCCAATTTTGCTTGCATTGTTTGAACACCCAATTGGGCTTGAGAAAGTCAATTAGGGCAAAGTCACTCAAACTACCGAGAGGTATAGAGTGAGTAGTTATGTGCAATGGCTATATCATGATCCCAATTATAACAAATTTGCTCTAAGTTTTAGACCCCGTTAGATACTCACCTAGGTATAAGTCACTTCCCTAGTGCCTTTTTACCAATTAAGAAAGGCCTCACAAAAATATTATACTTAGCTTATTCTCCTACTTCATTAGTATTAAAGTGGAATAGTAACCAAACAAAGAATGATTGGAAGTGAAATCAAGAACATCGCACATAGGAACCCAATTCCAAACCTATCTTAGCTCTCTGTGGAAATCTATCCCGACCCCTCGGGTAAAATCTGCATTCACCACTCTTGCCGTTCTATAGTGGTATAGGGTTGGAGCCGATCAGGGATCAGAGCCCATAATTGTGACAAGGCCACCGCTTCCATTTCCACAACGGCTGCAGAAGCAAAAAGATGATGCTAAGTATAAGAAATTCTTAGATATTTTGAGCCAAGTGCGTGTGAATTTGCCTTTGGTGGAAATTTTGCAGGAAGTGCCCAAGTATGCAAGGTATCTCAGAGATATTATGGCAAACAAGCGAGGACATACAGAGTTTGAAACAGTTGCACTTACTGAAGAGTGTAGTGCTAGAGTTCAGAGTAAACTTCCTCCTAAGTTGAAGAATCCCGGGAGTTTCACAATTCCACTGTCTCTTGCAAAACAAGAAGTTGGTAGAGCCCTGTGTGATTTAGGGGCTAGTATAAATTTGATGCCGTCCTCTTTGTTCAAGCAACTCGGATTGGGGCTGCTTAGACCTACTACAATCACTTTACAGTTAGCAGATAGGTCACTAGTTATGCTAGAAGAGATTATTGAAGATGTGTAGTTCGAGTGGGGAAGTTTATTCTTCCTGCTGATTTTATTGTTCTTGATTATGAGGCAGATAAGGAAGTACCCATAATTTTGGGGCGACCAGCCTTAGCTACTGGTGGAGCGATTATTGATGTGAGGGAAGGAAAGTTGAAGATGAGAGTTGACGATGAGGAAATCACTTTTAATGTGTACAAGGCACTTAAGCTCACTAGGCATTATGAGGACTTGTGCATGATTACTGTGGTAGAATAGAAGGGGATAGAGCATAGCCCTTATGTGAATTGTAGTGATCCAAGTGGGATAACTGAGTTAGAGGAGGTGGTGTTTCAAGTTGAGTGTGTAAAAATGAATGAGAAAAGAGCCAGAGATGAAATAAGATACCTTCCGAGACCGTGCAAAAAGGCAAGACTTCATGGGAGAAAGAAGAAGAGAAAGCGCCCAGCCTGAGTAGAGTAGCAGAGTCGTGCCACGACTATAAATAAGGCGCTTGTTGGGAGGCAACCCAACCTGTATTTTTATATTTTTTATTTTTTTAGTGTCAAGTTTTGAGTTGTTTTCGTTTTGTAGAGTGGGGAAGTCAAAGTACCCGAAGTTGAAGCTGGGGAGCAGGTTTGATCTTAAGTGTGGGGTCGTCTCGACCTTTCATATTGAGGATCATGTGCTAGCTAGGCCCAAGAGGGTCTCAGGGAGTATTTCTCACCCTTGTTTAATATTTTTCTCTGTAATCATGCATCGAGGACTATGCATAATATAAGTGTGGGTGGGGAAACTACTTTTCGAAGTGTAATTGTATAAAATTGTTTTTTTATATTGTTAGTATTTCTTTTAGAACTCGTAATAGACATAATCTAGGTCTAAAAAAAACAAAAATTGAAAAAGAAATTAGCAAAAGCTCATACTTTTCCCGACGATGGATCTTTTCGACTATTTTCTTGAGGGATAAAGTCCGATTAAAAATTACCAAAAAGATTTTTTATCTAGAATAGTTAGGAAGTATCCCTTGGTTTTTCTTTGGGCGCCGGTTCTATTCCAAGGGTGTAGCTGATAACTATGGATTTTAACCTATTATGTGCTCTCTTTTGCTTAGGTTTTGGGTCGAAAATGCGTAAATGTATTCCCGAAAACTGACTTAGTGTGCTTGCTTGCAGGTTTTGGTCAAAATGAGGCAAAGAAGCCATAATCAACTCATGAAGGAGTTAAACTTGCACAAATCCAAAGCTAGGAACTGGAACGCGAAGAGCGAACAAAATATGCGGCCGCGTGAGGACCACCGCTGAAGCGTCCACAAATAGGCGACCCGTGAAAGTAAAGTTCGGAGAGGCTAACTTGAGCAACAGTTCTACCGCTGACTGCGATGGAAAAGTGCGGCCGTGGAATATCTGACGAGGCCACGGTGGTATTTTCGCTAAGAGCGGTGATTGAAGTTCAGAGACCCTACAAGTCATGCTAAATAGAAGAACACGGTCTGCGTTCAACTTACACGGCCGGGCTGGAAGCACACGCGGACGCGAATGCAATTATGTTGTCCGTGAAACCAAGTCCAACCGAAGCCCAGAAATGAAGAAACACAGACCGCGCTCGCTATTGCGCGGCCGCGAGAGCTCAAGCGCGGACGCAGTAGGAATTATGCCTCCGCGAAACTTCCGCAGGGGCATTTTTGTCCAGGAATTTCAGCCTAGTATAAATAGATCTTTTTTCACATTTTTAGGCTATGTAATATTTTGCTGAGCACGTGAACGGCTGGTTTTTACCATTTTGAGTAATCTTAGAGTAGATTTGTCTTAAATCTTTAGATTTTCATCTTGTATTTGAATATTATGGCTTATATTTCATCTCCATCTTTGATTTCTACTGTTATTATGAGTAGCTAAACCCCATATCTAGGGCTATGACCCAACCCTAGCGTGGGTATTTAATGAGTCATGAATTTTAGGGCTTAATTGTTTATGGGTTAGTGATATTTAGCTTAATTCATGATTTAATTGTAGAATTGGTGGTTGCAAATACTGATTCACGCGTTGATGACTTAGACTCTTCTTGAGAAAGAGGGACTAAGTCTAACAAGGAATTGGGGTGCATTCAAGAGATTGATAGCCCCAATTAAATGGTTAAACCTAGAGATAGTAATACCCGACTTGAGCTAATATCATTTGTTATGCATGAACACCCATTTGGACTTGAGAAAGTCAAATCGGGCTAAGTCACTCAAACTACCAAGAGGTATAGAATGAGCACTCATGTGTGATGGTTATATCACGGCCCCAATCATAACAAGTTTGCCCTGAATTCTCGATACCCGTTAGATATCCACCTAGGCGGAAGTCACTGCCTTAGTCCCTTTTAATCCTTGAAAGCAACCAACAAAAATAGTGTACTTAGCTTATTCTAGCATATTATAGTATAGCATTAGAAGTATAGTATAATCAGTCATGACCATGTTTGGAGGTGCGATTTTGAACAACACGCACATCTAGATTAGTTAGATACCTAAATCCAAATCGATTAACTCCCTATGGAAATCGATCCCGACATTTGTTGGGTAAAACTGCATCGACCATCCTTTCCACTCGATAGTGGTACAGGCTTGGATCCGATCACTTTTTGGTGCCGTTGCCGGGGAGTTAGACGATTTTAGCTATCTATCTAATTATTTGCGTGTCTTGTTTTTCTTTCCTTCCGATTTTCTAATTTGTTTGTGAATTGCTCTTAGGTACAATATGGATCTTAACAATGATGCTCCCCGAAATTTTCCTTTGGGGGAGGAGGTATATGATGATAATGTGGTTGAGATTCAACCCGAACCACAAGCACAAAGGAGAGGCCGACTACATCATGACAATATTCCAAACCCTCCCCCACCTCCAGCAAGGGCAGCACACCGGACGTTGCCTAATGAAGGATACGCAAGTGCAATAGTCCTGCTCCGGATTAGGGCGAGCAACTTCGAAATAACCAACGTTATGCTTACACTCTTGGAACAGATGGGTTTTCTTCACCAGAGCTCCACACCAAAATGCCTATAAGCATCTCAAGAGTTTTGTTGATACATGCTGGGGGAGCAAGCAAACAAATGCTTCTGAGGATGCGTTGAGATTAAGGCTATTCCTATTCTCTCTAAGGGGGAAGGCTTTGGATTGGCTTGAGAGGTTGCCCAACCATTCCATCACTACTTGGGATGAGTTGGCCGAAAAATTCATAGCAAAGTTCTTCTCGCCGGGGCATATGGCGACGCTGAGAGATGAGATCCTTGCCTTTAAACAAGAGCCAAATGAACCGCTTCATGAAATTTGGGAAAGGTATCGACCGATGGTTAAAGAATGTCCGAACAATGACATGACCGAAGCCATGATCCAGCAAACATTCTACCATGGTATCAACACTACCAACCAGTGTGTAGTTAACCAGCTAGCAGGGGGAAACTTTATGAACACACCTTATGCCGAGGCGTGTGATATACTTGATTTGATGGCGGATACTTCCTCAGCGTGGCAAAGTTGAGCTAATGTGCCACAAGGTGATCCCAATGTTATTCACCTACACAAAGAGCTCCATGACCATAGCCAAGCAATTGCAGAGTTAACTACAACAATGAACCAGTTAGTCAAAGCTCAATTGCAACAAGTTCAAGTGCCAAGACAAGTGAATGCCATGGAAGGGGTAAATATGATGGTCAACAAGAGGCGGCAAAGAGGTCAACAAAGTCAAGGAAATCCGGATCAATTTGAGCAAGGTGGTAGTAGTTACAACCAAGATGATGTGTATCATGATCAAAGTGAAGAGGTTTAGTATGTGAACAACTACCAAGGACAACGGGGCAATGCTCCGAATCAACAACAACAGTGGAGATCCCAAAGAAATTGGGGGAATCAAAACCAACAAGGAAATTGGAACAATGGGAACAACAACAACCAAAGCAACTGGGGGAACAACAATCAGAATTGGGGGAACCAGGGTAACCAGGGCAACTGGGGTGGCATTAACAATAGCAATTAGGGAGGCAACAACAACCAAGGGGGTTGGAATAACGATAATCAGGGGAATCGGGGGTCGGGCTTTCAAAGGCCTCCGATGTATCAACAACTAAACAACCCGCCTCCATTTTCGTCTCAAGGTCCTAGCTCGTCAAACAATGAGATGGGAAGGATTGAGTCAATGTTTGAGCAAATGATGAAGAAAAACACCGACTCCGATGCCCAGTTGGCATCCCAAAATACTTCTATACGCAACTTGGAGGTCCAACTTGGCCAGATTTTGCAAGCTTTGAACACTCGCCCTAAGGGGGCACTATCTAGTGACACGGTAGTAAACCCGAAGGGAGGGAACAATACGGGCCATGCTATGGCGGTGACTAAAAGGAGTAGTAGAGGTGGTGTTGATAATACCTCTAATGCAAGAAAGGTTGTGAGTGATGATGTGTTGGTGCAAGAGAATGATGAGCAAAGCAATGATGTGCAAGTGAGTGATGATATTGTGAATTAAGAAGTGAGAATTGACATTGATGACAACGTGTAGGAAACACAAAATGATGTGAACCCGTCTAGGGGAACACGTGATAGACATACCAGAAACGGTAATGCCCAAGGCCAAGGCTCCTTTGCCAAGGCCTCCTCCACCATACCCTCAGAGGCTCCCAAAACAGAACAGTGAGAACCAGTTCAAGAAATTTATTGATATGATGAAGAGTTTTTCGATAAATGTACCTTTGGTGGAGGCTCTAGAACAAATACTAGGATATGCCAAGTTTATGAAGGACTTGGTAACAAAGAAGAGATCCATGAATTGTGAAACGATCAAGATGACGCACCAAGTGAGTGCCATTGTACATTCCATGGCCCCAAAGCTAGAGGCCCTGGTGCTTTTACAATCCCGTGCACTATTGGTAGTGCCGATTTCGCCAAAGCTTTGTGCGACTTGGGTCAAGTATTAACTTGATGCCATATTCTGTGTTTAAGACATTGGGGATTGGGCAGCCAAGGCCCACATCCATGAGGTTGCAAATGGAGTATATTAGAATTAAAAGGCCATTGGGGATAATTGATGATGTGTTAGTGAGGGTCGACAAGTTCATACTTCCTGCGGATTTTATGATTCTTGACTGCGAGGTTGACTATGAGGGGCCGATCATATTGGGGAGAACTTCCCTAGCTACAGGGAAGGTTTTAGTTGATGTGGAAGCAGGGGAGCTCACCTTCCGGGTGGGTGATAAAAAAGTTGTGTTCCATGTCTGCAAATTAACGAGGCAGCCCAATAGCAATGAAGTATGTTCATTTGTGGATCTTGTGACCAAGGTGATTGTTGAAGACACTAGTTATGTGATAAATGTGGAGGACCCTTTGGAAGCTGTGTTGCTGAACCATGATGTGGCGGAGGATGAAGGCTTGGTGGAATATGTCAATGCTTTGCAAGGAATGGGTTCTTACACATATGAGCCCTGAAAACTTTCCTTGGATCTTGAGAACCGAAAGACTCCACCAACAAAGCCCTCAATCGAGGAGCCTCCCCTATTGGAATTAAAGCCTTTTCCTTCCCACCTCAGGTATGAATTCTTGTGCCCTTGTTCAACTTTACCGGTTATTCTTTCTTCGTGCTTAACTAACGTGCAAGTAGATGCCACCCTTGCGGCGCTCCAAAGAAGGAAGAAGGCAATTGGATGGACTTTAGCTGATATTCGGGGGATAAGCCCCGCCTTTTGCATGCACAAAATTATACCTGAGGATGATGCCAAACCCTCCGTGGAACATCAAAGGAGGTTGAATGAGGCCATGCAGGAGGTTTTCAAGAAGGAGATTATCAAGTGGCTCGATGCAGGGGTTGTGTACCCCATTTCGGATAGTTCATGGACTTCATTGGTACAATGTGTACCGAAGAAGAGGGGGTATGCCGGTGGTCACAAATGATCAAAATGAGTTGATCCCTACCAGGACTGTCACAGGATGGAGGGTATGCATGGATTACCGAAAGCTGAACAAAGTGACCCGCAAAGATCATTTTCCATTGCCCTTTCTTGACCAAATGTTGGATAGACTTGCCGGGCGTGCCTACTATTGCTTTTTGGATGGGTACTCAGGTTACAACTAGATTTTGATTGCACCGTAGGACCAAGAGAAAACCACCTTCACATGTCCGTATGGAACCTTTGCATTCTCACAGATGCCATTTGGGTTGTGTAATGCACCGGCCACCTTTCAGCGGTGTATGATGGATATATTTACGGACATGGTGGAGGACTTACTTGAATTGTTCATGGATGATTTTAGTGTTGTGGGTGACTCCTTTGAAGAATGTTTGGGTAATCTTGACAAAGTGTTGGCCCGATGTGAAGAGACCAACTTAGTACTTAATTGGGAGAAGTGCCACTTTATGGTTGAGGAGGCATTGTCCTCGGCCATAAGATCTCAACGGTATTGAAGTGGACAAAGCGAAGATTGAAGTGATTTCAAAACTCCCTCCTCCTACTTCCGTCAATGGAGTTAGGAGCTTTCTTGGGCATGCGTGGTTTACCGGGGGTTCATCAAAGACTTCTCAAAAGTGGTGAATCCCTTGTGCAAGTTGTTGGGAAAGGATGCAAGGTTTGTGTTTAATGGTGATTGCATGAACGATTTTGAGCTTCTCAAGTATAGATTGACTACCACTCCTATCATCACCGCACCCAATTGGAGCTTACCATTTGAGCTCATGTGCGATGCTAGTGACATGGTGGTAGGAGCGGTTTTGGGGCAAAGGATCGACAAGATATTTCATCCAGTCTATTATGCAAGAAAAATGATGAATGATGCCCAAGTCAATTATACTGTGACCGAGAAGAGTTACTAGCCATTGTCTTTGCTATGGAAAAGTTCAAGCCATATCTCATGGGTCCAAAGTGATTGTGCACACTGATTACGCGGCACTCCGTTACTTAAAGACAAAAAGGACTCTAAGGCTAGGTTGATGAGTTGGGTTCTACTTCTTCAAGAGTTTGACCTTGAAATTATTGATCGAAAAGGGTGTGAAAACCAAGTGGAGGACCACTTGTCCCGCTTGGAAGAGGAGGGGAGGCCCCATGATGGCCTCGAAATTAATGATTCGTTTCTGGATGAACAACTCCTCTCCGTGTCTTTGAATAGTATGCCTTGGTTCGCCGATGTGGCTAACTTTCTTGTGACCGGCATTGTCCCGTGTGAGCTCTCTACTAACCAAAGGAAGAAGCTTAAATGGGATAGCTTGGATTATTACTGGGATGAGCCTTATCTTTTCAAGATTTGTAATGATGGTGTGATCTGGAGATGTGTTCCGGAAGAGGAGCAAAGGAGTATTTTTTATGCTTGCCATTCCTCACCCTACGGTGGTCATCATGGTGGGGCGAGAACTGCTTCAAAGGTGCTCAGCTGTGGATTTTATTGGCCTACCTTGTATAAAGATGCTAGTGAGCTTGTGAAGTGATATGATGAGTGTCAGAGAGCGGGTGGAATTTCCAAGAAAGATGAAATGCCTCTCACTACTATTCTTGAGATTGATATTTTTGATATGTCGGGCATTGACTTCACGGGACCATTTGTGAGTTCATGTAGTAACACTTACATTCTGGTTGCTGTTGATTATGTTTCCAAGTGGGTTGAAGCTGTGGCTTTGCCCAACAGTGAGGCATGGAGTGTGGTGGCTTTCTTGAAGAAAAATATTTTCACAAGGTTTGGCACTCCTAGGGAGATCATCAGTGATGGGGGGGTCTCACTTTACAACAAGGCCTTCGATACTTTACTTTCCAAGTATGGTGTCAATCATAAGGTGTCAACCCCTTATCATCCCCAGGCTAGTGGACAAGTTGAGGTCTCCAACAGGGAGATCAAGAGTATTCTTTCTAAGACTGTTAATTAATGCAAACCGGACTGATTGGTCAAGGAAACTTGATGATGCTTTGTGGGCTTACAGAACTGCGTACAAGACTTCAATTGGTATGTCTCTGTACCGGTTGGTATTTGGGAAAGTATGCCACCTTCCGGTTGAATTAGAGCATAAGGCCATGTGGGCGCTGAAAAAGTTAAACCTTGAATGCGATGTAGTTGCAAATATCCGGTAGAGCAACTAAATGAACTTCATGAGTTTAGGTTTCATGCCTATTCTAGCTCGTCCTTGTATAAGGACAAGATGAAGTACTTACATGACAAATATGCCCGGAACAAGGAATTCAAGGAGGGTGATTTGGTCTTTCTATTCAACTCTCGGTTACGACTGTTTTCGGGAAAGCTCAAGTCAAAATGGAGTGGCCTTTTGAAGCGGTGCATGTAACTCCGTTTGGTGCTTTTGATTTGAAAAACAAAAATGGTGAAATCTTCTGAGTTAATGGGCACCGAGTGAAGCACTATCTTGGCAAGTTTGATGATAGCCACGTGGTGGCAATGATCCATTTCAAGTGAATGATGGTAACATGCATCGTGCCGTGACGTTAAATCACGCGCTTCTTGGTAGGCAACCCATGTGTTTTTCTTTCTTTTTGATTTTCTTCTTAGTTTAGGCTTTGTTTTGGACTAACTGGTTGTGAAGTTTGTGTAGGAATTGTTTGTGCAGTGCAGGACTCTTGCTGGAAAATTTTGCCTAAGTGTGAGAATTACGCTGACCGCGCTCAAAATTTTGCGGTCAGCGGGTGCTTTTCACGGGGGCGTAAATGGTCAACGGACACAGACTTGAAAAGTCCAGAATAGCAACTCTCTGAAGTTGTATTCACGTCCCCGGTTGAAATTTCGCGGTCCGCGCTACTCTTTCGCGGTCACACTATTTTTTTTACTCTCAGCTGTCCAGTCTTTGCAACAGCTCTTCATCAGGTATAAGAACGTGGTCCGCGGTAGGATTTCGCGGCCGCGTTTAGGTAAGTGAGTGGGGTCTGCAACTATTAAATATAAATAGGAGGTCTTTAGGCCTTTTACCCTTTTCGAACCTTGATTCCCCACTGGCCAATAGTACTGTTCATCTTCCTCTGAGTAATCCTAAATCTCACTTCACTAATCAAGAGTTCGATTTTCTCTCAATTCCACAACTGGTATGCTCAAATCTTCGCATTACTTTTATATTTTTGTTTTTCTTCTCTCTTAGTTTTAATTCTTTCTTTTTAGTTGGGGTTTTAATACTTGCCATACTCTCAAATTGATGCCTAAAATTCATGTGGGAAATTTTTACATGCTTAATGGGGATAGGGTTATTAACTATGCTTGTAAATGCACATATTTTTGCACTTAGTGAAAACCCTAGGTTAGAAATGTTCCTCAGTACCCGTGTTTGTTTTCAGTTTTGCGGACCGCGGTCCACTTTTTCACGGTCTGCGATCCCTAATTTTTGATAACTGTATGTGTAAGTTCGCGATGCGCGGTTGCTTTTTTGCGGCCCGCGTTTGGTTCATCGCGGCCGCGGCCAAGGTTTCGTGGCCCGTGTTCTTAAACCACAGAAAAGTTTGATAACAGATTTTGCGGCCGCGTCTACTTTTTCGCGGTCCGCGGTTGATCTTTCGCGGCCGCGTCTGCTTTTTCGCGGTCCAAGGTGATCAATGTTTACAGAGTAGTAGTGTTATCCTACTCTCTTCGCGGCCGCGATCACTTCTTCACTGTCCGCAATGAGCACTTCGCGGCCGCGGTCACTTTTTTGCGGTCCGCGGTGCCTGGTTCTAGGATGCATTTCTGCATTTTAATTGCAATGTTATAACATGCTTGAAACTATGTTCTAACTGTTTTTCTTTGCTTGTCAGCTGCAGACAATGGTTCGATTACGAGGTGGAAGCGATAAAGCTAAAGGGAGGGCAGAATCTTCCCGAGGCAGGGGAAAGGGAGGAAAAGGAAAAACCAAGGTACCACTAGCGGTCCAGAAGTCTATAGGGAAGATGATAGCAGCCATCAAAGCTACGGATAGAGCAGCGGATCACCCCGATACGAGTGAGTATGTCCCTTCCCGAGAAGCTTCGGAAGGGGACTCTGTTCCTACTCATGTCCTAGATTTCCCGGAGAAATTCCGATTGGTGGATGTACCCACCTACTCTACTGAGTCGTCTGATGACTCAGAGGGAGATAGTGAGGTGTCGGGATCATCTTCCCCACCTGCTGCAACTCCGGCCTCACCAGTTGCCCCTGCCCCTATTGATGTTGAGGATGCCGAGGTCCCGGACGATGGGCGAGGGGGTGATTCTACTGTTGGAGGTTTGGAAAGATCAAGAAACCTGGAGGTGTGGCAACACAGATTTGTCAGTGAGTTAGCCTACCAGAAATTCCGAGAATGGTGGCCCCAAAGGTCACTCACCTTAGAGAGGCAATTCATTGAGCGAGACCTCCTTCCCCACAATCCAAATGTCAAAAGGCAATTTGATGAGAGCGTATGTTGGAAATGGTTCACTAGCAAGGTTCTGGATACTAATGAATTTCTTGTCAAAGAATTCTACGCAAACGTGGCCCACATCAAAAAGGGCACCATGGTGACAAAAGGTCCAGAGTTTGAGGATCCGATTTGATGGTCGGACATCAAATGAGTATGCCGTTTCGAGAATGTGGAAGCTGTGCAATATTTGGAAAAGTTAGAACTTAGTGAGGCAGCCCAGCCATGGGTGACAAAATATTAGCTCCCGGGACGACACCGGCATGGCTCACATCAGAGTTCCCAATAGCCAGAAACACCCTCAATTTTGAAGCCAAAGGGTGGTCCACCTTTGTTTGCAGCCGGCTGGATCCGTGTCAGCATGACAATGTCCTTCCTCTCACCCGGTGCATCTTGATAGCTTCTATCATGGCGGGGTATCCCATCAATATGGGGAACCTCATGCATTACAACATCACAAAGGAAGTTGGGAAGGACGAAAGATCATACCCTTACCCCAATTTCCTCACCATGTACTTTGAGGACCAGGGAGTTGAGAAGAAGAGTAATGACACTAAGANGGCCTTCGATACTTTACTTTCCAAGTATGGTGTCAATCATAAGGTGTCAACCCCTTATCATCCCCAGGCTAGTGGACAAGTTGAGGTCTCCAACAGGGAGATCAAGAGTATTCTTTCTAAGACTGTCAATGCAAACCGGACTGATTGGTCAAGGAAACTTGATGGTGCTTTGTGGGCCTACAGAACTACTTACAAGACTCTGATTGGTATGTCTCCGTACCGGTTGGTATTTGGGAAAGCATGCCACCTTCCGGTCGAATTAGAGCATAAGGCCATGTGGGCACTGAAGAAGTTAAACCTTGAATGGGATGTAGCTGCAGATCTCCGGGTGGAGCAACTAAATGAACTTGATGAGTTTAGGTTTCATTCCTATTCCAGCCCGTCCTTGTATAAGGACAAGATGAAGTACTTACATGACAAATATACCTGGAACAAGGAATTCAAGGAGGGAGACTTGGTTCTTCTATTCAACTCTCGGTTACGACTGTTTCCGGGAAAGCTCAAGTCAAAATAGAGTGGCCCTTTTGAGGTGGTGCATGTAACTCCGTTTGGTGCTCTTGATTTGAAAAACAAAAATGGTTAAATCTTTCGAGTTAATGGGCACCGAGTGCATCACTATCTTGGCAAGTTTGATGATAGCACATGGTGGCAATGATCCATTTCAAGTGATTAATGGTAACATGCGTCGTGCCGCGACTTTAAATCAGGCGCTTCTTGGGAGGCAAGCCATGTGTTTTTCTTTCTTTTTGATTTTCTTCTTAGTTTAGGCTTTGTTTTGGACTAACTGGTTGTGAAGTTTGTGTAGGAATTGTTTGTGCAGTGCAGGACTGTTGCTGGAAAATTTTGTCTAAGTATGAGAATTATGCTGACCGCGTTGGCGGTCAGCGGGTGCCTTTTGCGGGGGCGTAAATAGTCAGCGAATGCGGACTTGAAAAGTCCTAAATAGCAACTCTCTAAAGTTGTATTCGCGTCCGCGGTTGAAATTTCGCGGTCCGCGTTACCCTTTCGCGGCCGCTCTGTTTTTTTCGCACTCAGCGGTCCAGTCTTTGCAACGACTCTTCATCAGGTATAAGAACGCGGTCCACCGTAGGATTTTGCGGCCGCGTTCAGGTAAGTGAGTGGGGTCCAAACCTATTAAATATAAATAGAAGGTCTTTAGGCCTTTTACCCTTTTCGAACCTTGATTCCCCACCGGCCAATAGTACTGTTCATCTTCCTCTGAGTAATCCCAAATCTCATTTCACTAATCAAGAGTTCGATTTTCTCTCAATTCCACAGCTGGTATGCTCAAATCATCGCATTGCTTTTATAGTTTTGCTTTTCTTCTCTCTTAGTTTTAACTCTTTCTTTTTAGTTAGGGTTTTAATACTTGCCATACTCTCAAATTGATGCCTAAAATTCATGTGGGAAATTTTTACATGCTTAATGGGGATAGGGTTATTAACTATGCTTGTAAATGCACATATTTTTGCACTTAGTCAAAACCCTAGGTTAGAAATGTTCCTCAGTACCCGTGTTTGTTTTCAATTTCGCGGACCGCGGTCCACTTTTTCGCGGTCTGCGGTCCCTAATTTGTGGTAATTGTATGTGTAAGTTCGCGGTCCGCGGTTGCTTTTTTGCGGCCCGCGTTTGGTTCATCGCGGCCGCGGCCAAGGTTTCGCAGCCCGCGTTCTTAAACCACAGAAAAGTATGATAACAGATTTTGCGGCCGCGTCTACTTTTTCGCGGTCCGCGGTTGATCTTTTGCGTCCGTGTCTGCTTTTTCGCGGTCCCCGGTGATCAATGTTCAGAGAGTAGTAGTCTGATCCTACTCTCTTCGCGGCCGCGGTCACTTCTCCGCGGTCCGCGGTGGGCACTTCGCGGCCGCGGTCACTTTTCCGCGGTCCGCGGTGCCTGGTTCTGGGATGCATTTCTGCATTTTAACTGCAATGTTCTAACATACTTGAAACTATGTTTGTTGATACCCAATTTTTCCCTATATATAATTTAATATGCAAAGTACCCTCAAAATAGCATATGTATGCATATATAATGTATGTCCAAGCGTCTCATTATTTTTCCTTAATTTTTAAAGGTTTTTAATTCAATTTATTTCCCTATTTTTATCCATAAAAACCCAATAATTATTTCTAAAATTATCATTTTTGATGATTCACTTGTTGAACTTTTACATTTATGCTAAGATATAGGTAAGGGAGTTTTTTGCATATTTTTTTACAAAATTATTTAGTATTTTTAAGGCTAAATTGTATAATTGCAACATTAGCCTCTTTTAGGATTTAATTGCGTTTATGTTCATAAAGATTAAGTCCAGTATTTTTAAATGGTTAATTATATGTCACAAATCATTTTAGTACTTTTAATTTATTTCCAGAAATCAGTTTACTATTTTTTATAATTTTAATAGGAAAAAATTGGCTATTTAAATGATAGCCTAGTTACATTTCAATTATAGCCCAAATTTGACCCTAATTTGAACCCAATTTCCCTTGGCCTAATTCCTTTTAAATCCAACTCCTTACCCGTTTAAACAACCCAACCCGGCCTCCCACCTAACCATTTCAATCCCAGCCGTTGATCATTTAGATCAACGACTCCCGTTCCCTCTTACCTTAATTAATTCCAAACGATCCCAAAATCCTATCATTTCTCACCTACCGCCGCCCTTGAACCCCCTTCCTCTCAAGCCCTCTCTGCAACACCACCTAAACCCTAGCCGCCACCACCCTAATCCACCCTAATACCTACCTAATCTATGGCCTTTCGTGGTCATTTGAGGCCTGTACCAGCCTTCCACGTCTCATATGTGTTTGATTCTATGGTTTCATGACCAGACCTTGAAAGGATTTGGTCCAGTCCTTGCTCGATGACCTTTCTCCAGTCATCCCTGACCTTTCTCCGGCCAGCCATGGCCATTCGAGTCAGATCCTTGACTCTCCTGGTTAGATCGGTAACTTTCAAGGCCTTTCTCGTTTCTTTTGGGTTTTCTGAAACCCTAATCTCTAAGATCTTTCTATTTCTTTCAGACCTTCTTTAGATCTGTACTCGCTATGACTTTCTTGAGTGTTTCTCGAAGGTTCTTTAACTTTCCTTCAAAAACGACCCTTCATCTTCTCCGATTAGGATTTTTCCTCTAAATTTTCTTTTCAAAGGTCTCTGATTTTAATGTATTTCTGATTTTGTTATGGTTTTGCTCATATTATTCTTCTATCTGAGTTAGCATGTTAAAACCCTAATTTCTTTGGGTCTCATTTGAATCCTGAAGCTGTTTGTTAATGTGTACTTGTTTAACTAAGTTCCTCGTTCTTGTTTGCTTATTTGTGTTATCATTTTTTAAAACTCGATTGCTGTTGAAAAGCCCTAGGTCTTTGGGTCTNGGACGAAAGATCATACCCTTACCCCAATTTCCTCACCATGTACTTTGAGGACCAGGGAGTTGAGAAGAAGAGTAATGACACTAAGACAAAGCCAAAGCAACCCTTCTCATGGCTTAGCACCAAAGGACCGGACAACCCTAAAGCAAAGGGTAAAATTGATACCCCCACTGGCCAGTCCAAAGAGCCAAGGGTCGTGGCCGCCGGGTCAAAGCCATCCACAGCAGCGGGATCCTCAGCTGTCGTACCTCCCCCTTCATCCGGGCCATCCATGTTTTTGTCATCCTCTTCTTCCTACTCCCAGACTACACTGTGGCTTTCTCAGACTCTATCCAGTATCAACAACTGGATGCAGGCAGCTACTTAAAGCTGTCTGTCTTATCCGGTGCAGTAGCAGCTCAGTCAGCTCCAACACAGCCTCAGGTGCCTTCATCAGTGGAGGAATCGTTGAAGGAGCTTCTGGACAACCAGAAGAAGCTCTTGGACAACCAAAAACTTATCATGGCCACTTTGTATACTCAGGGAAAATCCATAAAGGACCTGGGCAAGCAGGTCAAGAAGATGAAGAAGACTCGGGCTTCAAAGGAATTAGTGCAGCAACTTAGGCAGGATGTACAGAGGTTCACGTCAGCTGGTGATATTCCATTGGATTTGCTCTTGGAGGAGCATGTCACAGCAGCACAGGCAGCAGAGCATGAGGCACCAGCAGCTGTCCAGTCTGAGGAGCCAGCTGTCACTACACAGGCTGCTACAGAGATGATTTAGATGCTCCGTAACCCCGTGGTCCCCCAGTCAGATTTGGAGATCCAGTTAGAGGACCCGGTGGGACCTGCTGATCCTATGTAGTCTGAGGACCCCAATGATGTGCAGGACCCGATGCAGACCACATAGGGAGTTTTCTTTACTCTTTATCCCTTCTTGATCTTATTTTTGCATTTAGCATTGGGGACAATGCTAGCTTTTGTTGGGGGGTGGTCCTATTTTGATTTGATGACTGGCATGTAATAATTATGATACTATTTGTTTCTTTATTTTTACTTTTCGTTATTTTTCACCTTTGGTATGTATATAACTTTACCATTTATTTTTTACTTTTGTTATTTTTCACTTTTGGTATGTATATAACTTTACCATTGCGTGTATATATTCAATCCTATTTTCTATATATTCATTTCTTTCCATTATTGTACATATTCATTTTACTATCCATAGTTCACTTTATAACTTCTTATGTTCTTTTTCCTTAATAGTTTAGCTTTTTACTTCCTTTAGTAGCTTCTTACTTTTGAGTTCTTAGCTTCGTGATCAATAAGCCTTTAGTTTTCTTAATACCATGATTCTTTCCAAAGGTGGAGGTTGTGTGAACCGGGTGGCTCTTCCCGATGATGGATGGCGTGACAACCTTCTTAAGGGTTTAAGTCCGTTTTCTTTATGATTTTGTGTAAATAGTAGTAATGAATAAAAGTGTCTCAGGCAAGCTTCACTTGGGCCTAGCACATTTACCTTTGACTTTATGGTTAGAAACAAGTTCATTTGCAAAGAATGGTTTTAGTTGTGACCTTTAGACTCTTGTGTTGACTGAACAATCATCGAGTGGCTTCTTGGAGCCATTTGTGTTGCTCAATCTTAGCTAGCGTTGTTGTGGGCCCTCGACTCTGTTCTCTTTAGCAATCCAACAGCTTGTAAGGTGAGGTATTGATTTGCAAGTCCAAGTCCCGTGCCGATAAATCTAGAACTTACCCCGAATGTTTGTCTAGGCGAAATTCTAAGTGTAGCTCGACTTGAGAAATGAATATAGGCTCTCCTTGATCCAACTTGAAACTTGAAAGCATCCATAGCCCACCAAATATGATATTGTCACGCCCCAGCCTCGGGAGGCGCGACCGGCTCTCAATCGAGTGAACCCAACTGAGCAAGCCTTATCAAACACTTTCTACCCAACTCGATATTACTAGGGAATCAGGCTTTCGTTTATTTAGACAATAGCAAAATTGAATATTCAACATTGTTAGTTCATTTTTATATCACAAATCTTAAATCATGGCTAAGTTTCAAAGATTTCATACAGTCATAATTTAGATGAACTAGAGTATAGACTTATAACACAGTTCATTAACCCATCCAACACCCATACATAACCCACACAACGTCTATAGAGCCTCTATGGATACAAAAGATAAATTGTGACAACGCCGACAACAAGGCCCCGGCTATACCTCAAAAGTGGAAGTCTACAACAAAAGATGTACAACATAACCCTTGAAGGAAAAAGGGGCTCACAAAGACTTCGAAAGGAGGACGCTCCACTATGCGCGATCGGCACTGTCCGCTATAGAACCACCTACATTCATTTAAAAATATAGCGCCCTCGGTAAAAGGGACATTAGTACCATGGAATAGTACTAGTATGTATAACTAAACACCATCTAGTTAGAAAGAACTTTCATACAAGAATAAGGAAATCACAAGTATAACTCAAAACTTTAGACGATCATCACATTATCAAATAAAATAATCATACAATTTTCACATCGTTTTTCCATAGATTTTAGTTTGGGGCATTTCATACTGTTCATCACTGTTCACAATACCACTGCTATCTTGAGCGGAGTCCGATCTCGACCCGATCGGCTAGGTTGCCTCATTTCAGACATATACTTCAATCACAATCTCATTTTCCCTTTTTCTGGAATTCAATATCAGCATAATACCGCCATGTGTGCGGCATGGCGTCCAATCTCGGCCCGATCGGCTAGGTCGCCTTACCAAGGCGTTGTTCCTTTCTCATTAATCATCTCGTTTCACATATATCATTTCATAGGCACTTGGGGCCACAACTATCACATCATTTTTGGCACTAGGACACATTTCACATCATTCCCAATTTCAATATTAGCTTTGCCATTTAGGACAGTAGATGCACACAAGAGCAATTTAAATTGTAAGCATAGATAAGACTTCACGTAGATGGCACAACAAACACAGCTTCAATCTTGATTTAAGGTCTAAGCATTTTAATACATGATTCATATTCTTTGCACCTTTTCAAGTTATCAAGAATAGCACATTGATCATATTGAAACACATCTTTCACGTATATACAGTTGCAACACCAATTCATGTGAAATAACAATCAATACAATAATCCAACTTTAATCTTACCGCATTTACACAAACACCAACGGAGCTCGATTTCTAAAAAGACGGGGTTTTAGCCATACATACCTCAATTGAGCTATCCCTAAATCCTATAATGTTCTGGAATGTTCGCAACTTCAATCTATTTAAGCAATGTAGCACAATTGAACCCATAATCAGGGAAAGATCATAATCTTAGCTCGCTTGAGCATTTTATCAAGCATTGAGTGTTCATTAAGCTCTTCTGGTCCTTTTATGCAAGATTACACTAGCCCCTTTCCCCATGCCTCTCTATTTATAATTTCCACATATCTTCTAAGAACACATGCATGCAATGTAGTCACCCTTATCCCCATGAATTACCTTACTAATGACCCCTTATAGCTATGTTTAAAATTAAGAGCTGAGGTGATGAAGTCTTACCTCTTGGGATGAAGGTTTAGGTGTCTCACTTGATTATCTTCACTGTTTTAACAAGGATTTGTGGAGCAATTTTTGATGAAGAGCACTTCCCCTCTCTTAGACCCTCTTTCTCACTCTAAAAGCACCAGGAAATAGGCTCAAAATGAGCTATTGCACAAGATATAACGACAGGGGGTCGGGTTTAAAATTTAGAAATTTGGAGCCCCGACACAGATCCGCGGTCACATACACGATCGCAAAGTTGACATGCGGCCCGCAGAATGGACCGCAAAAATGTTCCCAAAAACCTGAACAAACTGCCTGGGTATGTGATAAGAATGCGGTCCGCATACCTGTTCTGCGGTCGTATAATGCACCGCAGAACTGCTCCTCGCAAAAATTCCAAGGGGATTATGCGACGACTATGCGGCCCGCATATCGATTATGCGATCGCATAATTGGCTGCATAGTTGACCTCAAAATTAACCATCACACTGCTTGACCCTGCGGCAACTATGCGGTCCGCATAGCTATTATGCGACCGCATACTGGACCGCAGAATCGCACTTTTCTAGAAAACATTATTCCTTGACTTTTTAATGCATAGAAATTTGGCACTACGAGCTCTCGGGTTTTGAGTAAAAATTTTCACGGGGCCTTACAGATATCCCTAGTCAACCCCGTTAAGCCGAAGACCTTGTTCTTTCAATAACCATGATACAAGCCTTTATCCGTTCTATAATGACCCTCTCTTGGCACCCGATCTTTCCGTAGCACAATTAGCAAAAGCATAAGTTTAGGGGGAGAGACGAGGAATGTGAAAGTGATAAAAGGTACAAAATGAAAAAAAGGGAAGGCAAAAACAAAAGAAAGAAAAGCCAAAAAGTCAAAAAGAAAGTGAATAGTATAGAAAAATAAAGGGATTCAATGAAAGCAATGATAAAAGGCTTGGAATAATTAGAAAAGGAGAAAAATGATTGTCATGAACAAGAAAGAGTGACAGTGTGTCTCTCTAGTCCCCTAACAAAGAAGAAAATGACTCAAAGAGTCAAGAAAGTGTGAACCGTAATGAGAAAATGAAGTGCTTAAGGAAAGATGAAACCTTCATAGACCGATATATCCTACCTTGAACCAAAAGCCTTCATTACATTCCCGCATAAGCCCTATATGATTTCAAGTTGAGTGAGCTTACATTAGTGGTGATTTACATAAGGGGCAAGCTTATGGTACTTAGAGTCGGACTTGTGACCTTCCCTTGAGAGAGAAGAGCGTATTTGTCCACAATCCTTGTTTCGAGTGCTACAATCTAAAGTGAGATTTGCTTATGCAGAGTAGAGGAGTAAGAGTTTGTGTTCCACAATGACCTACGTAGTAGAGAGAGCTTCCTTGGTGAATTAAGTCAACTCTTGATGCTCTTGTGTCGCACTAGAACTATGGTACTCAAAAGGTTATGTGTTGTTGATAATGCATTTGTGTTGAGGGTAATTGTTAGTCCCAATTGATGCTTGATGAAGTCACCTTAGGAAAACTGAAGTTTTCTTTCTTTTTCTTGTGGAGGTGGGAACTACTTTGTTTGCTTGAGGACAAGCAAAAGCTTAAGTTTGGGAAAGTTGATAACTATGGATTTTAACCTATTATGTGCTCTCTTTTGCTTAGGTTTTGGGTCGAAAATGCGTAAAGGTAAAGAAGCCATAATCTACTCATGAAGCAGTTAAACTTGCACAAATCCAAAGCTGGGAACTGGAGTGCAGAGAGCGGACAAAATACGCGGCCGCGTGAGGACCACCGCTGAGGCGTCCACAAATACGAGACCCGCGAAAGTAAAGTTTGGAGAGGCTAATTTGAGCACATGTTCTACCACTGACTGCAATGGAAAATCGCGGCCGCGGAATATCTGATGCGGCCGCGGTGGTATTTTCGCTGAGAGCTGTGATTGAAGTTCAGAGACCCTACAAGTCATGCTTAATAGCAGAACGCGGTCCACGTCCAAATTACATGATCACGCTGGAAGCACACGCGGACGCGGATGAAATTACGTTGTCCGCGAAACCATGTCCAACCCAAGCCTAGAATTGAGAAAACGCGGACTAGGCTCGCTATTTCGCGGCCGCGAGAGCTCAAGCGCGGATGCGGTCAGAATTACGCCTCCGCGAAACTGCCGTAGGGGAATTTTTATCCAGGAATTTTAGCCTAGTATAAATAGATCTTTTTCACATTTTTAGGGTATGCAATATTTTGCTGAGCACGTAAACGGCTAGTTTTTACCTTTTTGAGTAATCTTAGAGTAGATTTGTCTTCAATCTTTAGATTTTCATATTGTATTTGAATATTATGGCTTATATTTCATCTCCATCTTTGATTTCTACTATTATTATGAGTAGCTAAACCTCATAGCTAGGGCTATGACCCAACCCTAGTGTGGATAATTAATGATCGTGGATTTTAGGGCTTAATTGTTTATGGGTTAGTGATATTTAGCTTAATTCATGATTTAATTGTAGAATTGGTGGTTGCAAATACTGATTCACGCGTTGATGACTTAGACTCTTCTTGAGAAAGAGGGACTAAGTCTAGAAAAATAAGGCTAACAAGGAATTGGGGTGCATTCAAGAGATTGATAGCCCCAATTAAATGGTTAAACCTAGAGATAGTAATACCCGACTTGAGCCAATATCATTTGTTATGCATGAACACCCATTTGGACTTGAGAAAGTCAAATCGGGAAAAGTCACTCAAACTACCGAGAGGTATAGAGTGAGCACTCATGTGTGATGGTTATATCACGACCCCAATCATAACAAGTCTGCCCTGAATTCTCGATACCCGTTAGATATCCACCTAGGCCGAAGTCACTATCCTAGTCCCTTTAAATCCTTGAAAGCAACTGTAGACATGTAATTTTTGACCCGCACATTAGAATTACCCTTAATAGTCCTAGTATCTTTAGAATATTACTTAAGCTTATTTCTATAAGATTTCACTTTATTATTAATTTTAATTCTATTTTCAAAGGCACAAAAAATTGAAAAAATACAAAAATAATTTCATCTTTTCTATTTAATTCAGGTATTAGGTAATTTTAGAAAGATGTATTACTTTTAACTTATTTTTATTTTTAATATAATCTTTAAAAAATACAACAAATAGTTTCAACTCTGATTTTTAGTTTTATTTTAATATAATAGTAAAATCAATTAAGAGTTATTTTATATTTTTATATATAGGTATTTTATATTACTTTAGAAGTAAATTGAATTTTCAGCTTTTTCTTAGCCCAATTTAGTATAATTTTAGAGCCCAATTTAAACCTAGGCCCAAAATTTAACAAACCAATACCCCTGACCCACGCCCCAAGCCCAAATCCCGTTGACCTGCCCCATTTTCGCGATTAAATCCCAGCCATCCATCTCCAAAAATCCAATGGCCCTAATTAAACCATAACTCCATATAAAAGTTCATCTTAACCAAACCCTAACCCTAAATGAAGAACACCAAATGGCGCACTCCCTCCCCTCACACCAACTGCCTGCCCAAAACCCGCCGGAAAAGGCATTTTTCTGGCTTTCCACGTCATCCCTGGTCCCCCTTCCTTTTATTCCGTCTTCCATGTAGCAAAAATCCCAACGAATCTCATCATTATTGTCGCGTTTTCTTGCTCTCCAAGTTCAAATCGAATCAATGGGGGCCGTAGATTGAATGAATGTCAATCTAGACACTCCATTTGTTCGATTTCGAACTATAAAGGAGAGAAATCGGACAGAAAAATCGAAAAAAAATTACAAAAAAAAGGAGAACGAGGGTTTAAAATTTCTTCAAGTTTATATATATATTATAATATATATATATATATATATATATATATATATATATATATATATATATATATATATATATAATATCGTTTGGTATATCACTAAGTATACCATCAGTGCAGTTCTTTGAATCAAACGTTGAATGAAATTGATTCTTTTTTAGATATCAATATCTAAATCGAATAGGATAGATGGATGGATCTTCTTTCTATTCATATATATTACTAATCAAAATGATTTTTATAGTGTTGTAGCGTAGCAAGAAGCCCCAAATCCTTGATTTGGCCAGGAAAGACTGCACTGTCTTTGGGCCCAGGAAGCGAAGGGAATGAGCTCGGCTGCATCTCCTCCACACTTCTTTTTTTTCGTGCCCGTTCCGCAATGCGCTTCGCCGCGCCATTGGGATTTGCTTCCTCTTATTCTTCATTGGAGCGGTTCGGATGGACTTCGCCGTTTCTTTCCCAACTCAAATCGAAAGGGCTGTATCACATTGAGATGTCGATGTCGTTTTCCGCCCCCAATGAGATGGGGAATTTGTAACCCCCTATTTAGACTTTTGGGCCTTCATCTTTCTGAATCGAGACCCGGCCCGGCTCGCGTCGTTCCAAACAACCGGCGGGGAGCACCTCAGTATACGATCGCGCGCAGTATATATATATATATGTATATATATATATAGTATATATATATATATATATATATAATATATATATATATATATATATATATATATATATAGTTCTTTAACTGTTTTTTCCATTTCTGATTTTGAACTTCGAATTTTCGGTTTGCAAGCATGGAGATTGCTTGAGGTGTTCAAGTTCGAGTTTCAAATTGCTGTCCGCTGGTGAATTTCGGTCGTGGTTCCTTGTTTGAAGTTGTTTCTGTTTTCTCACTTGGATTTCAGGTTCAAAGCTTTGTTGTCGAACCTCTTACCTTCTATTATTTAGAAGAAATTTTCGATTCTAAAAATTAAAAAAAAAATTAAAAAAAGCATCGAAAAAAAAAGGAGAAAAATCGAAGAAGAATTAAAAAAAAAAAAAAGAAAGGAGTGCGAGGGTTTAAAATTTCTTCATGTTTTTTTCTTTTGTTTGGAAAAATTCCAGAAAAAGCAAAAAAAAAAGAATATATATATATATATATATATATTTCTTTACTGTTTTTCCATTTTTGATTTTGAACTTCGAATTTTTGATTTGCAAGCATGGGGATTGCTTGAGGTGTTCAAGTTCGAGTTTCAAATTGCTGTCCGCTGGTGAATTTCGGTCGTGGTTCCTTGTTTGAAGTTGTTTCTGTTTTCTCACTTGGATTTCGGGTTCAAAGCTTTGTTGTCGAACCTCTTACCTTCTGCTATTTAGAAGAAATTTTCGATTCTCAGGTTCATCTTCTTCTCTTTTCTTCACTTATGTTTAAAGGTTCGATCCAAGTATGATGAGAGCCAGGGGTTTAATGGGGTTAGAGGTTGTTTGATTTTTGTCTGTTTAAGATTAAGCACTGATTTCTGAGATTAGCATATGAAGCTCGAATTTGTTGTGATTGTTAACAAGAGTGTGAAGCCGTCTTGTGATTGCTGCAGTTTTTATGAATGTTTCTGCTCGTTTTATTGAATTAGAACTAAAAAATATGGATTCTGAAATCGTCCTTTGATGTTCCCTGCAGTGGTCTTGCATCGATTCATATCAGTTCTTTGACTACAAATGAAAGACAATTTCAAGCAACCATATACTTGATACCTATTTGATCATTTAAACTCTTTGGTTGAATCTAAGTGCCAACTGAGTTCTGAACTTGTTCTTTGGTGTTCACTGATCGTTGTCGGCACGGTCAGTTTGACTCGGCATTTAGAAATGTTACAACTCCTTGCTAAGTTTTAGTCGGATCGTATTATAAATTAGTTCAGTTCGTACCCTATTGCGAGGCTTGTTTCTTCCCTGTCGTGATGTACATGTTTGGTCGTTGGTGTTAGTTATAGTTCAACTCTCTCTTACAGTCTTGTTATCTCTCCAATAAATGTGTCCACACGGATATTTAATCCATCTCTCTGGTTGAGCTAAGCTGGTAACGATGAATTTTGTCAAGAATATAGCAGTTACTGTCTTCCAAACATTTCTGTGCTTACATATGCGTCTCAGCATCAAATAAAAGACCGAATTCTTCTTTCGTTTTTCTGCTGATTGAATTGAGTTACCCTTTTACCTAGAAAAGAAAAGGGAAATTTGGTTCCCGGATAGTCATTGTTGTAAGATTGCTTGGTATCCTTGGGTAATGTTAATGTTGCCAAGAAATTCGACTCACTAAATTGGAACGTTGGTGAACTTGGTTTAAATTTTGGCTTCTTTTCCCAATGGCTGGAGAGTTTGCATCTGTTGAAGGATAGCTTTGTGTTTTGTTGATCTAATGACCTGTTATAAGGACTAATTCATTTTCTCAAGTCCCCATGTTAATTAAGTTTGGTACAAAGTGCTTTTCTATGTGAGCATTTTCTTTTTTTCTGAGGTTCATAACTCGGAATTCATGATTTTGAGCATGTAAACATGTGTGTTTCTGATAGCTGGAAGGTCGGGAATTGAGAACTGAGGTGCATAAATGTGTTTAATGGAATTTTAGGTGGCTCTTATCATATTTTTGATCAACTATATATACACACACACACATATATATATATATATATATATATATATCTTTGTGTGTGTATTCTCTTTGTGTGATCCGGAATTTCATTCTCTATTGTGTGGTGGATATTTGTTTGATTGCCGGATCGTGGGAATAGGGAAAAGCCGAGCTCACTAGTGATTAAATTGTTTATATGCCTTGGGAATTGAGCTCGACTAAATACGTAAAATAAAAAGTCAAAAGAATATGATCATGAATTGAATTGTTCTTTTATTTAGTTCTTTTTATTTTTCTTTATTGATGATATTATTCGTTAGGAGCATGTTTAGTCTGACAACACTTGGGTAGGCAAGCCTTAAGATTTTTGTTTGGATTTTGAGGCGAGAGGTCGTTCCTTTAGTAAAATTTATCCGGAAAATGCCCTGAAGTATTTGTATATATTTTATTCCGGGGAATGCCCCGTAGTATTCTCTAATTGGAGACCGAAAGTAGAACTTGTAGTGTTTTTATTTTTTTTTTCATTTTTCATTTTTTATTTTTCTTTTATTAGGTAGGGGCGACCTTGAGCCTCTTGTGTTTTTATTTTTTCTTTCTGTATTTATTTTTACCTCAATTTGAACATTTTAAAAGTCAACTAGATCGAGTATGCAACTGTGACTTTCATGGGACTCGGGAAATGCCTAATACCTTCTCCCTGAGTCAAATGAACCCCCTTACCTAAAATCTCTGGTGTCGACTTAGTTTTGAGTCCAAAGGGTTTTAAAAGGAAAAATCATTTTTTAAATAAAAATGGTGACCTGGCACACCGAAACCAATTGCCAGGTGGCGACTCTGAGTTAATCCTTTAGAACACAATTCTTTGTCACTTTTCATAATTTTAAAAACTCTTTTGAGCTTCAAAATCACTTTTATTTATTTAAGAGGGTGTGAGGTGGAAAAAAAGGGGTGTGACAGCAACCAACAAAAATAGTGTACTTAGCTTATTCTAGCATATTATAGTATAGCATTAGAAGTATAGTATAATCAATCATGACCATGTTTGGAGGTGCAATTTGGAACAACACGCACATCTAGATTAGTTAGATACCTAACTCCAAATCAATTAACTCCATGTGGAAATCGATCCCGACCCTTATTGGGTAAAACTGCATCGACCATCCTTGCCACTCGATAGTGGTACAGGCTTGGATCCGATCAGTAGCTCGAACCGGGTACTTTACTTATTTATTTTTTTAGAAGTAGTTTAGGAAGAAACTGAGTTACTCCGAGATACTCATTGACATGGTTGATGTTGGCACATTAGGCTATGACATACATTCTATCTTTCCGTATATTTGGTTTGAATTTTGAAGTCTAAGTAAAGTAAATAGCCTATTTTGTGACTCCTTTTCTCTGTTGTTTGACTTGTTGTCACGACCCTAAACCCAGACCCGGTCGTGATGGCGCCTCTCGTGAAGACAAGGCCAGCCGACACAAACCCTAAGTTTAATTAACAGATATAATGATTCATAATCAAGACATAAATAACGATAATCCCAAAACAAAGTGAAATATAACAACTGCGGAAACAAAACACAGCCCGACATCGGGGTGTCACCAGTCATGAGCATCTAAAATCAGTCTAGGAGTATGAAAAGACAACATAGTCTATTACGAAATTAGGACAGCGAAAATAAAAGTAGGAAGGAGAAGCACTGGGCTGCGAGCGCCGAGCAGCTACCTAGTCAACTCCAAACAGCCTACTGGAAGCAAATCAACCCTCGCTAGCGTGACCTGAGACTCCTGAATCTGCACACAGAGGTGCAGGGAGTAATGTGAGTATGCCAACTCAGTAAGTAATACAAGTAAAAGCAGTTGAGCGATAAGAAAACATATAAATACACAGCAAATTGCTACAACGAGGCAGGGTAAAACCAACACCATACAGTAAAAACAGTAAAAGCTCATAAAACTCCTTAGTTCAGTAAAACCATTTTTAAAACATCTTTTAGCAGTTCAAACGAGTGAATTAAAAGAAGTATAAAGTATAGAAACACAAACAGCCCCTCGGGCAAAAATACGAATAGAACCAGCCCCTCGGGCTATTTCATAATTACTCGTATCAGCCCCTCGGGCAACATCATGGAACAACATCAGCCCCTCGGGCTATATCATATCACAAACTGGGTACTCGCGCTCACTGGGGGTGTACAGACTCCGGTAGGGGCCCCTTACGGCCCAAGCGCAATAATAAGCCATCTCGTGGCATAATCAATAGGCTCTCGGCCTCATATAAATCACAAGCCACCTCGTGGCATAATAAATTTGGCCCTCGGCCTCTCATATATCACAATCAGTACCATATGCTGCGGCGTGCAGCCCGATCCCAGAGTATCCTCACAACACAGGCCCTCGGCCTTAATCAGTTAGAATCTCACAAGCCACACGGGCAACAGTAAAAACATGAGGCTCAGCCCAAAAATATCATTTAAAGTATCAAAAACGAGTAAAGATGGCTGAGTTGTGAAAACAGTAGAATATAGCATGACTGATTACAAATACTAAGTCAAAATAGTGAGGAATAGCAGTAAAAATATTGGCACGAAGCCCAATTATGGCATTCAGCCCAAAACATGATAATAGCAAACTGTTTTCAATCAAATACGCAAATTAACAATCATATGGGACGGACTAAGTCACAATCCCCAACAGTACACGACCCACGCTCGTCACCTAGCGTGTGCGTCACCTCAAAATAGCACAACGATGTGAATTTCGGGGTTTCATACCCTCGTAACAACATTTACAATCATTACTTACCTCTATCCGGCCCAATCTCTAGCCCGCGATGCCTTTGCCTCTTGACTCGGCCTCAACTCGCGTCGAATCTATCAAAAATCAGAATCACGACGTCAAAATATGCTAAGGGAACAAAGCCCACGCAAAAAATACTCATATTACCACGTAAATCCCGAAATTAACCAAAACCGACCCCCGGGCCCACGTCTCGGAATCTGACAAAATTAACATCATTGGAACCCTCATCTTCCCACGAGTTCATGCATATCAAATACTTCAAAACCCGACCACAAATGGCCCCTCAAATCCCTAGATTTAGGTCTCCAATTCCCAAGCCCTAACTTCTAACTTTCAGGCTTATTTTCCACAATTTCCATGATTAAATAGGTAGAATCACATTAGGATTGAGTATTAAGTCCATAAATCTTACCTCCAAGTGTTCCTCCTTGATTCCCTCTTCAATCCTCTCCAAAAAGCTCTAAAAACGAACAAAAATGGTGGAACTTAGGCTAAAAGTCGCGAAATGGGTCTTTTAAAACATTCTGCCCAGCTATTAATTTTTCTTAATCGCGATCACGGGAATACCATCGCGATCGCGAAGCACAAACTCCGCTGGCCCATAATTTCACTCTACACGATCGCAGATAAGCCCACGCGAACGCGATGCACATGACCTTACCTACGCGATCGCGAATAAAGCCACGGGTTCGTGATTCATAACTTGCCCAACTCACGCAATCGCGACTCGAGTTACGCGATCGTGAGGCACAACCTGAACTGCCCCCATCAAAGCTCTACGCAATCGCGAGACTCCCTACGCGATCGCAAAGAAGGAAAACCTGCAACAACCGAAGCCAAAAATCTGCAACTTCTCACTATGCATTTTGGTCCGTTTAACCACCCGAAACTCAGCCGAGGCCCTCGGGACCTCAACCAAACATGCCAACATATCCCATAACATCATTCAAACTTGTTCCAACCTTCGAAACACTCAAAATAACATCAAAACACCAAATTTGCATCGGATTCAAGTCTAAAAATTCCAAGAACTCCCAAATTCCGCTTTCGATCAAAAAGTCTATCAAACCACGTCCGAATGACCTGAAATTTTGCACACACATCCCAAATTAGACAACGGACCTACTGCAACTTCCGGAATTCCATTCCAACCCCTATATCAAAATCTCACCAATCAACCGGAAAACGCCAAAATCCCAATTTCGCCAATTCAAGCCTAAATCTACTCTGGACCTCCAAAACACATTCCGATCACGCTCCTAAGTCCCAAATCATCTCCCGAAGCTATCCGAATCATCGGAATTCACATCCGAGTCCTATTTCACATAAGTCAACATCCAGTTGACTTTTCCAACTTAAGCTTTCTTAAAGAGACTAAGTGTCTCAAACCTTACCAAAACCTCTCCGAACCCGAGCCAACCAACCCGATAACACATAATACAGCTGAACAAGACAATAAGAAGTAGAAATGGGGGAAACGGGGCGGTAACTCATGAAACGACCGGCCGGGTCGTTACATCCTCCCCTTCTTAAACAAACGTTCGTCCTCAAACGAGTCAAGAGACATACCTGAAGCCTCGAATAGGTGAGGATGTCTGCTCCGTATCTCCCGCTAGGTCTCCCAAGTAGCCTCCTCCACGAGCCGACCTCTCCACTGCACTTTCACTGAAGCTATATCCTTTGACCTCAACTTTCGAACCTGCTGCTCCAAAATAGCTACCGACTCACATCATAAGTCAAATCATCATCTAACTGAACGATGATGAAGTCCAAAACATGAGATGGATCCCGAATATCTTCCGGAGCATAGAAACATGAAATACCGTATGCACACTCGACAAGCTGGGTGGCATAGCAAGCTCGTCAGCCACCTCCCCAATCCTCCGAAGTACCTTAAAAGGCCCGATGAATCGAGGACTCAATTTACCTTTCTTCCCAAACCTCATAACACCCTTCATGGGTGAAACCTTCAACAGAACCTTCTCACCAACCATGTAGGACACATCCCGAACCTTCCTGTGAGCATAATTCTTTTGTCTCGATTGCGCTGTACGAAGCCTCTCCTGAATCACCTTCACCTTGTCAAAAGCATCATGTACTAAGTCTGTACCCAATAGCCTAGCCTCGCCCGGCTCAAACCAACCAATTAGAGAACTACACCGCCTCCCATACAAAGCCTCATATGGAGCCATCTGAATACTCGACTGGTAATTGTTATTATAAGCAAACTCTGCGAGCGGTAGAAACTGATCCCATGACCCTCCAAAATCAATGACACAAGCGCGTAACATGTCCTCCAATATCTGAATAGTGCGCTCGGACTGCCCGTCCATCTGAGGGTGAAAAGCTGTGCTCAACTCAACCTGAGTACCCAACTCTCGCTGCACAGACCTCCAAAACTGTGAAGTAAACTGAGTGCCCCTATCTGAAATGATAGAAACAGGGACACCATGCAAACGAACAATCTCCCGGATATATATCTCTGCCAACCGCTCTGAAGAATAGGTGGTACAGATAGGAATGAAGTGCGCGGACTTGGTCAGCCAATACACAATCACCCAAATAGCATCGAACTTCTTCAAAGTCCGTGGGAGCTCAACTACAAAGTCCATGATGATCCGCTCCCACTTCCACTCTGAAATATCCATCCGCTGAAGCAAGCCACCCGGTCTCTGATGCTCATACTTCACCTGCTGACAATTGAGACACCGAGCTACAAACCCCACAATGTCCTTATTCATTCTCCTCCACCAATAATGTTGTCTCAGATCCTGATACATCTTCGCGGCACCTAGATGAATAGAATACCGCGAGCTATGAGCCTCCTCTAGAATCAACTCCCGAAGACCATCCACATTGGGCACGCATATCCGACCCGGCATCCTCAATACTCCATCATCACCAATGGTCACATCTCTGGCATCATCGTGCTGAACCTTGTCCTTAAGGACAAGCAAATGAGGATCATCATACTGGCGCTCTCGGATGCGATCGTATAAAGAAGACCGAGAAATCACACTAGCTAATACCTGACTGGGCTCCGAAATATCCAGTTTCACGAACCGATTGGCCAAGGCCTGAATATCAACTGCAAGAGGTCTCTCCCCAACAGGAATATATGCCAAACTCCCTATACTCACCGCCTTCCGGCTCAAAGCATCGGCCACCACATTGGCCTTCCCCAGATGATACAAGATAGTAATTTGATAATCCTTTAACAACTCCAACCATCTCCGCTGCCTCAAATTAAGATCCTACTGCTTGAACAAGTGCTGGAGGCTACGATGATCGGTGAATACCTCGCAAGACACACCATACAAATAATGCCTCCAAATCTTCAACGCATGAACAATGGCAGCCAACTCCAAATCGTGAATAGGGTAGTTCTTCTCATGGGGCTTCAACTGACGAGAAGCATAAGAAATAACTCTACCCTTCTGCATCAATACACACCCAATACCCACTCTCGAAGTATCACAATACACTGTGTATGAACCTGAAGCTGATGGAAACACTAATACTGGAGTTGTGGTCAAGGCAGTCTTGAGATTTGGAAGCTCTCCTCACACTCATCAGACCACTAAAATGGAGCACCCTTCTGAGTCAACTTGGTCAAGGACGATGCGATAGATGAAAATCCCTAAACAAACCGGCGGTAATAACCTGCCAAACCAAGGAAGCTGCGAATCATTGTGGCTGAGGACGATCTGGGCCAACTCTCAACCGCCTCTATCTTCTTTGGATAAACCTGAATACCCTCGCTGGACACCACATGCCCCAAGAAAGCCACTGAACTGAGCCAAAACTCACATTTGGAAAACTTTGCATAAAGCTTCTCCTCTCTCAATCTCTGCAACACCACTCTCAAATGCTCCGCGTGCTCCTCCTGACTACGTGAGTATACCAGAATATCATCAATGAAGACAATAATGAACGAGTCGAGATAAGGCGGAACACGCTGTTTATCAAATGCATGAACGCTGCTGGGGCATTGTTCAGCCCAAAAGACATCACAAGGAACTCATAGTGACCATATCGGGTCCTGAAAGCTGTCTTGAGAATATCCGAGTCCCTGATCTTTAGCTGGTGATACCCTGAGCGAAGATCAATCTTGGAGAAGACCCTCGCTCCCTGATGCTGGTCGAACAAATCATCTATACGAGGCAGAGGGTACTTATTCTTTATTGTTACTTTGTTCAACTGTCTGTAATCAATGCACATCCTCATCGTGCCATCCTTCTTCTTCACAAATAGAACAGGTGCACCCCAAGGTGACACACTAGGCCGGATAAACCCCTTATCAAGGAGTTCCTGAAGCTTCTCCTTTAACTCCTTCAACTCCGTTGGTGCCATACGATACGGTGGAATAGAAATGGGCTGCGTGCCCGGTACCAGATCAATACCAAAATTGATATCCCTGTCCGGTGGCATGCTCGGCAGGTCTGCAGGAAACACATCTGGAAAATCTCTCACAACTGGAACAGAATCAATGCTGGAAGTCTTTACACTATCCCTCACAAATGCTAAGTATGAAAGACAGCCTTTCCCAACCATACGTTGGGCCTTCAAGAATGAGATTACCCTGCTGGGAACATAATCAAACACACCTCGCCACTCAATCCGTGGCACACCAGGCATAGCCAACGTCACTGTCTTGGCATGACAGTCCAGAATAGCCCGACACGGAGATAACCAGTCCATGCCCAACATCATATCAAAGTCTACCATACATAACAACAGAAGATCCACTCGGGTCTCTAGACCCCCAATAGACACAACACACGACCGGTACACCCGGTCTACCAAAACAGTATCGCCCACCATAGTAGAGACATGAACCGAAGAAACGAGAGACTCGCAGGGCGTATCTAAATAATGGGAAAAGTAAGATGACACATAAGAGAAAGTAGAACCAGGGTTAAATAACACAGAGGCATCTCTGCGGCAGATTGAGATAATACCTGTAATCACCGCATCTGAAGCAACCGCATCAGGCCTAGATGAAAGTGCATAGAAACGGACTTGTCCACCACCGAATCGACCTCCCCCTCTTGGGCGACCCCTAGACGACTGTCCTCCACCCATAGCGGGCTAGGTGGATGGTGAAGTAACCGGTGTCGAAGCCGATAGCTGACCCCTCTACTGAGATGAACCCCCAAGGCGACGAGGACACTGCCTCCACATATGTCCCAACTCTCCACACTATAACAACTCCCTGGTGCAGGAGACGGGGACTAAAAAGGACCCCTAACATTAGAATGACTAGTAGACGCACCTGGCGCAGAAGAGTCCTGAACTGATGGAGCACGGGACGAACCCTGGGCTGGAAGGGCACTGAATGAGGAATGACCCTGCTGAGAACCATGAGAACCATGGCCCGATGATGCCCCACGATAACCTGGGCGAGCTGATTGAGCATGCCTGAACGAGCGGCCTCTGCCGTGCTGAAGCTGACCCCTCGAAGGGGCACCCCCAAAACTACCATGTCCCCGAGGCCTCTTGGCCTCCCTCTCCTCGCGCTCTTGGTCGAACTGCCTCAATCTCACGAGCGATATCAACAACCTCCTCAAACGTAGCACCTGACACTCTCTCCCTAGTCATGAGAACCCGAAGCTGATATGTGAGGCCATCAACAAACCTCCTGATCCTCTCTCTCTCTCCATAGCAACCAGCCATATAACATGACGAGCTAACTCTGAGAACCTCATCTCGTACTGAGTAACAGTCATATCCCCCTGTCGCAACTGCTTGAACTGCCTACGCAGCTCCTCCCTGCAGGACTGTGGAACATACTTCTCCAAAAATAGAGCGGAGAACTACTGCCAAGTAAGGGGTGCCGAACCAACAGGCCTACGTCTCTCGTAAGCCTCCCACCAAGTGAAGGCAGCTCCCTTAAACTGAAAAGTCGTGAATGTGACCCTGCTGGTCTCCAGAATACCCGCGGTGCGAAGAATCCTCTGAAATCTATCTAAGAAACCCTGGGCATCCTCTCCCTCTGCACCACCGAAAGTAGGAGGTTGGAGTCTGCCAAACCTCTCCAATCTGCGTTGCTCGTCCTCTGGCATAACTGGATCTACGTAGCCCTGAGCAACTGCCACCGGCTAGGCTAGTGGTACCTCCGGTGTCTGCAATCCCTGAGCAACCTGATCGGGTGTGCGGGCGACGGGAGTCTGAGAGCCTCCCCGGCCTAAGAAGTGGCTGCGGTAGTAGAAACCGCTACCGCCTGAGCAAGACTCGTACACACTCTCAAGATTTGGGCCAAGGTTTCCTGAAGACCTGGAATCACAATGGGCACAACTGGTGCCTGAGCTGGTGCTGCTGGAGCGTCCACAACTGGGACCTGATCCTGAACTGGGGCGGCTGGTGGATCTGCAGGTGCTGCCCCAGCTGCTGTACGGGATGCACCTCTGCCCCTACCACAGCCTCGACCTCGTCCTCGGCCTCTAGTGGCCCCAGCTGGTGGTACTGGTGGTCGTCCATCCTGTCCGGTTGCTTGTGTCCTCACTATCTGCGAGAGAATAGAATAACAGAAGTTCAGTACTCGGATCAAAAGATTCACACGACAAGAATTTCAAGAATATGGAGTTTTCCTAAACCGAGGATAAATACAGACGTCTCCGTACCGATCCGCGAGACTCTACTAAACCTGCTCATGACTCGTGAGACCTATGTAACCTAGGCTCTGATACCAACTTGTCACGACCCTAAACCCAGACCCGGTCGTGATGGCGCCTCTCGTGAAGACAAGGCTAGCCGACACAAACCCCAAGTTTAATTAACATATATAATGATTCATAATCATGTCATAAATAATGATAATCCCAAAACAAAGTGAAATATAACAACTGCGGAAACAAAACACAGCCCGAAATCGGGGTGTCACCAGTCATGAGCATCTAAAATCAGTCTAGGAGTATGAAAAGACAACATAGTCTATTACGAAATTAGGACAGCAAAAATAAAAGTAGGAAGGAGAAGCACTGGGCTGCGAGCGCCGAGCAGCTACCTAGTCAACTCCAAACAACCTACGCTGGANCTGAGACTCCTGAATCTGCACAAAGAGGTTCAGGGAGTAATGTGAGTACGCCAACTCAGTAAGTAATAAAAGTAAAAGCAGTTGAGCGATAAGAAAACACATAAATACACAGCAAAATGCTACAACGAGGCATGGTAAAACCAACACCATACAGTAAAAACAGTAAAAGCTCATAAAACTCCTTAGTTCAGTAAAACCATTATTAAAACATCTTTTAGCAGTTCAAACGAGTGAAATAAAACAAGTATAAAGTATAGAAACACAAACAGCCCCTCGGGCAAAAATACCAATAGAACCAGCCCCTCGGGCTATTTTACAATCACTCGTATCAGCCCCTCTGGCAACATCATGGAATAACATCAGCCCCTCGGGCTATATCATATCACAAACTGGGTACCCGCGCTCAATGGAGGTGTACAGACTCCGGGAAGGGCCCCTTACGGCCCAAGCGCAATAATAAGCCATCTAGTGCATAATCAACAGGCTCTCGGCCTCATACAAATCACAAGCCACCTCGTGGCATAATAAATTTGGCCCTCGGCCTCTCATATATCACAATCAGTACCACATGTTGCGGCGTGCAACCCGATCTCAGAGTATCCTCACAACACAGGTCGTTGGCCTTAATCAGTCAGAATCTCACAAGCCACACGGGCAACAGTAAAAACATGAGGCTCAGCCCAAAAATATCATTTAAAGTATCAAAAAAGAGTAAAGATGGATGAGTTGTGAAAATAGTAGAATATAACATGACTGATTACAAATACTAAGTCAAAATAGTGAAGAATAGCAGTAAAAATACTGGCACGAAGCCCAATTATGGCATTCAGCCCAAAATATGATAATAGCAAACTGTTTTCAATCAAATACGCAATTAAATAGTCATATGGGACGGAGTAAGTCATAATCCCTAGCAGTGCACGACCCCACGCTCGTCACCTAGCGTGTGCGTCACCTCAAAATAGCACAACGATGTGAATTTCGGGGTTTCATACCCTCATAACAATATTTACAATTATTACTTACCTCTATCCGGCCCAATCTCTAGCCCGTGATGCTTTTGCCTCTCGTCTCAGCCTCAGCTCGTGTCGAATCTATCAAAAATTTGAATCACGATGTCAAAATATGCTAAGGGAACAAAGCCCATGCAAAAATACTCAAATTACCATGTAAATCCCGAAATTAACCAAAATTGACACCCCCTCCCCCCCGGGCCCACGTCTCGGAATCCGACAAAAGTAACATCAATGGAACCCTCATCTTCCCACGAGTTCATGCATATCAAATACTTCAAAATCCGACCACAAATGGCCCTTCAAATCCCTAGATTTAGGTCTCCATTTCCCAAGCCCTAACTTCTAACTTTCAGGCTTATTTTCCACAATTTCCATGATTAAATAGCTAGAAATCACATTAGGATTGAGTATTAAGTCCATAAATTTTACCTCCAAGTGTTCCTCCTTGATTCCCTCTTCAATCCTCTCCAAAAAGCTCTAAAAACGCACAAAAATGGTGGAACTTAGGCTAAAAGTCGCGGAATGGGTCTTTTAATACATTCTGCCCAGCTATTAATTTTTCTTAATCGCGATCGCGGGAATTCCATCGCGATCGCGAAGCACAAACTCTGCTGGCCCATAATTTCACTCTACGCGATGCGGATAAGCCCACGCAAACGCGATGCACAGGACCTTACACCTACGCGATCGCGAATAAAGTCACGCGTTCGCGATTCATAACTTGCCCAACTCACGCGATTGCGTTATGCGATCGCGAGGCACATCCTGAACTACCCCCATCAAAGCTCTACGCGGTCGCAAGACTCCCTACGCGATCGCGAAGAAGGAAAACCTGCAACAGTTGAAGCCAAAAATCTGCAACTTCCCACTATGCATTTTGGTCCGTTTAACCACCCGAAACTCACCCGAGGCCCTCGGGACCTCAACCAAACATGCCAACATATCCCATAACATCATTCAAACTTGTTTCAACCTTCGGAACACTCAAAATAATATCAAAACACCAAATTTGCATCGGATTCAAGCCTAAAAATTCCAAGAACTCCGAAATTCCGCTTTCGATCAAAAAGTCTATCAAACCTCGTCTGAATGACCTGAAATTTTGCACACACATCCCAAATGACACAACGGACCTACTGCAACTTCCAAAATTCCATTCCGACCCCTATATCAAAATCTCACCTATCAACCGGAAAACGCCAAAATCCCAAATTCTCCAATTCAAGCCTAAATCTACTCTGGACCTCCAAAACACATTCCGATCACGTTCCTAAGTCCCAAATCACCTCCCAAAACTATCCGAATCATCGGAATTCACATCCGGGTCCTATTTCACTTAGGTCAATGTCCGGTTGATTTTTCCAACTTAAGCTTTCTTAAAAGAGACTAAGTCTCGCAAACCTTACCAAAACCTCTCCGAACCCGAGCCAACCAACCCGATAACACATAGTACAGCTGAACAAGACAATAAGAAGCTGAAATGGGGGAAACAGGGCGGTAACTCATGAAACGACCGGCCGGGTCGTTACACTTGTATGCCACGTAGTGCTTCATTGCTTAATTTTTCTCAATTATGTGTGCTTGCTTGACTTGAGAGTTGAACAAAACCGTTGTGAGTGAGTCATGTGCAATGTGTCTGAGAGGATTTGTGATCTTATGTGCTATCCTGTGTAGTCTAGAACTTGCCCCGTGTGTTAATCGAAGAGAAATTGTAGGTTGTGCTAATTTAGGAGATGACGTAGGCGTTTCTTGCTTGGCCATGGATGTGCTTGTAACATAAAAATAAAATTTTCCGTTGCTAGCCCCTTTGAGCCTATAGACCTTTTTTTTGGCAACCACATTACAAGCCATACCCCTATTTTGTATTAATTGAGATTGTTGAACCTTTACCTCCTAAGGCACTTAGTCGCTAAAAGAAGTAAGGTGAGATATTAGGGAGTAACTTTTGAGTGGAACTAGGGAGGGGCCCGTTGGTGCACTAAAGTTAAAATCAAAAATCACTAGCCGATGAACTTTAATGTATGGAGTGTGTGAAGAAAAAGAAAAAAAAATGAAAGAAAGAAAAATTGCAAGAAAAGAAAAATTGATAGTGAAAGTATGTAGAAAAACACACCTCCAATTCTTAATAATTTGTGCTAGTGAGAGTATAGAAGTTCTTAATGAAAGAAAGGGCTATGTTGCATATGGTTTGTGGCAAGTGAATTGCTTGAGAAGAATATGTGCTTGAATTGTGAATGTAGCGTATTAAAGTGCTTAGGTGGGTTAGTCACGATTTCTAAATGTATCATACCCGTCCCTTAGCCTACATTACAATCACAAAGTCCTAATTGATCCGAGATTTGGCTAGCTTAAATTAGTAGAGATATACACTACGGGCAAGCTTATGGTACGACCACGGGATGCACATGAATTCTTTGTGAGAGTGAGCGACTTTTGTTCAAGTGTGTGATGTCCTTAATCTATATTCAAAAGCATATTTAAATGTGTGGACTAATCTATATTCACTCTTTTGTTTGTTGGTGAGGGCACATGATCTCATAAATGATTGGTAATGTTGTAAACTTTCTTGTTGGGCGAGTGCGTGAATTGAGGGTGCTTAGTGATTACAATTCAGCTTTTGAGGTTGGGTGGTGACAAATAGGTTGTTGGAATTGATTGAATTGAAATGTTATACTTGGGCATGCTTAAGCGGGAAGAATGTGAAATTTTGTGTGTTCATGCTTGTGTGCTGGTATTGATCATAGTCAAGGGCAGAGTGAATGGTTAAAAGTTGAATTGCTCCTCTACAGTTGAGACTTGTACGTAGTTGGGGTTTATTTGATAGTCCCATTGCTCGAGGACGAGCAAGAGTCTAAGTGTGGGGTGTTGATGTTTAGCCTAAAGTATATATATTTATATGTGCATCGCCTCATATTTTACTTTTGTTTTGTGGGTTTAGGATGTGAAATATGTTGATTTATATTAATTTGAGGTGTTTTTATGTGTAGGAATGATCCGGGAGCAATTGGGGGCGAATTGTGTGAAATTAGAGCCAAAACGGACAAAAACATGAAAATTGGACATTGCAGCGCCACAGGCAGCGCATTGAGCTACCTGTGGCGCCAAAACTAGTAGCCAAAAAAGCCACAACGCCAAGGAGGGCGTCGTTGGCGTGAAACTTGTCCAAATTCGCCTAGGACACGGTTCTTTCGACCCTAGACCTACCCAACACGTATAAAAGCAAGACTAAACTTATTGATGAGGGAGTGACGCCACTTTTGAGGGAAAATACACACGAGAAACATTCGAAAGCGGGGAGATCTCAGTTTTCTTCGTCTTTTTCTAGTATTTTTAATTATTCAACACTTGTGAAATTGTTTGCTATGATCATGAGTGGCTAAAAACCCATTGTTCTGGGGTTGTGATTTAGCCATGAATATTGTTGTTTAAGGTTGACTTAACCTTGATTATAATTCACTACTATATGGTTGTTTCTTCAATTCTGTGATTAATTGCTTAATTGTCTGGCCAGCAGTTAGGTTCTATTTACTATCTATGCTATGCTTGGGAAAGCCGTGTTTAGATTAGAGAAAAATTGAAGAGAGCACGATCTTAACTCTTAGGGGGGGGCGGATTTGTGGTTAGGATAGGAATATACCTAGTTACCGTGCTTAATTAAATATCGTAATTTAATGCGTTCTTAATATATTGATTTCATAGGAATATAGGCGTTAATCCATTTTGAATAGGCGAGTAGTACTTCGGGAGAAGGCTATGAAAGCAATTATCGATTCATTAGCAACCATGAGTAAATTGTATGAGAGGGAGAGTTAACTAGAAGACATTCGGATTGGTGAATCGATCACAACCCTGGAATATTTGTCTCTATTGAATACATAACAATTATTTTATTGCTTGATAATTTAGTCATTAATTAGAATTATAGTTTAGTATAATCACATTCTTGAACTTGATTTTGGCTTGACTGAATAACAATCTTGGTGATTTTAGTGGGTAGTTGATACAAGTCTCTGTGGGTTCGACACTTGACTTATCATTTTATTACTTGTACGACCACGTATACTTGCGTGTGCCAACCAACAAGTCCCATAACATAACACGGACCTACTCGAGGCCTCAAAACACACATAACAACATCGAAACGACGAATCACACCTCAATTCAAAATCAATGAACTTTGAAACTTCAAACTTCCACAACTGATGCCGAAACCTATCAAATCACGTCCGATTGACCTTAAATTTTGCACACAAGTCATATTTGACATTACGGACCTGCTCCAACTTCCGCAATCGGAATCCGACCCCGATATCAAAAAGTCCACTCCCGATCAAACTTTCCAAAATTTCAACTTTTGTCATTTCAAGCCTAATTCTACTGCGGACCTCCAAATCACAATCTGGACGCGCTCCGAAGTCCAAAATCACCCAACGGAGCTAACGGAACCATCAAACTCCAATCCGAGGTCAAATACTAAAAAGTCAAACTTGGTCAACTCTTCCAATTTAAAGCATCCTAGCTGAGAATCTTTCTTCCAAATCAATTCCGAATAACTTGAAAACCAAAACCGACGATTCACATAAGCCATAATACACCAAACGGAGCTACTCATGCTCTCAAACCACCGAGCAAAGTGCAAATGCTCAAAACGACCGGTCAGGTCGTTACAAGTCTTGCACATCTAAATCTCTAGATCAATATAGTAGTTCCCTAATTATTTTCTTCTAAAATTAAATTGAATTATTATTCAAGAAAATACATGGAAATAAAGGCGAAGTAAAATATCAACAGCAAATATCGAATAGAGGAATCAAATGTCACTACAAAAATGTCAATACATAATCAGACGGAGATATATTCTATGGTAGAAAATGCGATATTTAAGATACTTTTAACCTTTCGCCTGATTTTAAGCGATATCAAAACAGAAAATCCAAGTTATATATTTCTCTCGTAAAGAAATAACTGGACAAATAAACATGTGCATGTGGACATTAATTTTGGTTGGTTTCAAAGATATAGAAAATAGTCTTCCGACCCTTTTTCTGTTTAAAGGAGACATAAATGGCCATCTATAGTTAGAAATAGCTTTCTAAATTGAGTAACTAATTATTCACTTTTTCCGCAGAAAAACAAAGTAGAAAAATAGAGTTCATGGCATGTCTCACTAAATTAAATGCTCTAAAACGTCCTTGTCTATGCTTGCAATCTTCCCACACTTTCTTTTTCCTTAAATATCCTTTTTAGTAGGGAAACGAAAACTATTTCTCACCCAAATTTTTTTTAGTTGCAGAAGAGAATTCTCTTTCTCTCGCTTTCAAAAATGATGCCTATGAAATTGACTAATGATTAAAATTAAGGGCTAGACCAAGGGGGATTAATTAATTAAGGGAATGTGTTATATAAGTTCAATTAGTGCCTTTCGCACCTAGTCTGATTGCTAAGCTCCAAGCTAAAACATATTAATCACTATATTCCACACAAAAAAAAAAATGTTACTAATAGTTACTTCGGCTGAAGCGGATCCAACCATTAAACTAATTTATGGCTTAAATCCTTTATATATCATCAACTTATAAATGCATAAGTTGATACTGGTTGACCTTTATTTCATTATTCTCTTCTTTTCTTGGGAAAACTAAGGATATGCATATAATATTCATGGATACACTCGTTTTACATTATCGAGTAGAGCAGTGAATAATTTGGACAATCTGATTTAAATCATGTATTTAATTTAAGTAATAAAACAAGACAAAAAAAAATTAATTATCGGTATCTAATTTAAGATCATCGAATTAATTACTTTGTTATGTATAGTTTGTCGAAAAGGACAATCAGGACAAGTTTTTATAGACGACATACTACTTCATGAGTTTGCTCAATCAAATTGTTAAGTGGATCTACAAATTATTGTGCAGTTAAGTTATGATTTTGAACTTTGAAGGGCCAAACTAAGTTAGGTAGTTGAAATGAGAAGCTACCTAATCACAAAATTTGGATTTGACAATTGTAAATTTGTAATCTAGTTAGGCGTGCTTTTATCTTTGTTTAAACTAAACGCCAAAGGGATGGATAAATTTAGGAAAAAAGAAAAAGAAAAAGACGAAATGTGTAACAATTAATGTGAACTTCTCACCTATTGGAATTGATCATAGTGAATTTACCTATATCTATAGTCTAAAATCACTGACCTCTAGCTACTTTTGAAAGAATTCATAGATTACTCCCTCCGATTCACAATAAGTGTTCAATTTGCTTTTTCATTTTAGTTCTAAATAAGTGTCCAGTTATGTAATCAAGAAAGAATTCAATTTGTTTTACATAGCCCTAAAAAGTTTTCTTACTCCTCACATTAAATGTTTAATTAGGGGTAGTTTAGTCATAGTATATATTTTTGTATAGAATTTAGTATTTTCTTAAGGGAAATTACCAGCTATGTTCATTTATAAGTAGCTCATTACAAAAATTGGCCAATTGATAAAATATTACTAATATTAGCCAAATTAGCCAATTAGCTATTTGTAGCAAAAAATATCAAATTCTTGCTTTGTTTTGAGTGGCTGTTATTAGAATAGATTGGGCACAACTTAAGGAGCTTGAATATCAGTTTTGGGATGATTTGGTGAAGTTTTGAGGTGGTTTGAATTGAAAATTTGAAGTAAAAGCTGAACATGAAAAAAAATGATATGTGTATCACACTGTGTATCATTTGTATATCACATATGTATCAGCTGTGTATCACATGTATATCCATGTATACCTGTGTGTGTGATACATGCGTGATACATGTTTGATACATGTGTCGCAGAAGACTTTTTTGAACTCGATTTAATTACGAATTTTGATACAACCAGTCCAAATCACCTCCAATCTTCCTCAAATTTTGTATATTGACTTATCTATATATTTTCAATGAATTTCAACTGTACCCATTGAAAAAGTTCCTTTTTTGTTTAGATTTTTGGAATATTATATAGATTTTTGTATTTCATCACCTTATTTGCTACCCCGTCCATGAAATTTCCTTTCCGTCTTGTATCTAATGTTGCTAATCACGCTTAAAAATATGGAAGGTGATTTTTGCATGTGATTCTTTGAGAGAAAGAACCCTATTATTTGGTTTTTTAATTTTTGTTGGCTAGTTTTGGTAAGTCTATGACTAATGGCTAGAGGTTGGTAAGTTGAGAATTATTTGGGACATTTGTGTAAGTTTCCCTTTTCTTAATGGGCGTGCTAAAAGCAAATTGGACACTTATTGTGAACCGAAGGGAGTATTATTTATATCCTACAAGTGCAATAACTCGTCGTTCTAGTTGGACAGAATTTATGACTCTTTATTTATGGGTGCCGGAAAATTAGCTGGACTTGGTACCAGAAATTAATCCTAAGTTTGGATTAGTCTGAATTTATCTCATGTTTTCCTTGACGAGTTAATTTCAGTGAACTTTCTTGATTTTAGAAGCAATGGCCACAAGTTTTAATACTGAATTCAAATCTTATTAAAGAAGTAAAACTTACGTGCAAGGGAACGTACTGCCTAAATGCCTGTTAAAGAAGTTCATTATATCTAATGACATATTAAGCCTAGATTCCTTTTAATTTTTTAATAATCAGTGTCCGAGCCAGCTTATGCGCACTTCAACTAGTTCCATGGGAAAATCTGCTATCTCCCGCCTGCTCAGTTACTTGATAACTCTATCCACGAAAGCTTGAACAAATAAAAAAATATCACCTAGTGTTTTAGTCTTTGCTGGAATTTAAATCCGAAACATTATGATTGGCAGCACATTTCATTGACCAATAGGTCATATCCTTTAATGCATTAAACCTAGATCTTAGTAAGTCTAAAGCTGGAGTTAGCCAATTGATACTCTCTTCAAGAGGAATATTGAAAATACAAAAGAAAGAGTAATAGTGTACCATATTTTCTTCTCTTTGGCCATCTGGGTTGCATAAAACTATGTCGCAAATGGTTAAAGTAATACTACTTTAATAGTAATAAAAATGAAACACTACTGACAGTACATTACATATTTCAAAGAGGAGACTAAAAAGCAGAGAAGCACCAAATAATTAAAGTAGATGAAATGAGTAAATGAATATGAAAAGCATAAGGGAATGGGAACATTTTGACCCTACTGTTTTCAATTCACGTCCCCGAGATATTCCCTTCTTCTCCTTTTTCTAAGTCATTTGCACGCCACTGCTTCGCATCTCTAAACTAAACTTTTGAATACAATGCTACTATTTCAAGTACTCTACAACTATCTACCTTTTGATTTTTCTCTTGTGCTTTTAGCAATTAGGTACTCAAATTTTATGGATTCAACTTTAATTCGTATCGAATAGGTCCCACAAGGAAGAAAACATCTTTTTTTTTCCAAGAGATTCTTCATTTATAAAATTCGATCCTATCTTTCTTAAAAATATGAAGAAATTTTAATTAACTTATCTCTTTGTAACGTATAGATCATGGATTCGAACGGTAGAAGCAGCCGTTAATATGCAGATAGACTGTTTATGTCACACCCTTTGAAGTGGGACCTTTCTCTAAACCCTGTATAAATACGGGATGTTTTACTCACCGAACTGCTTTTATAAGTTGCTTATGCGGTTGCTTTTATTGTACAGAGAAACGGGCACATCTTGGATCCTCTATTTCTCAATTAAATTTTTCTTACCCTATTAATTAATGCAATTATTTACATGTTCTTCTATCACACAATCGACATTAACTTTCGTTTCATCTTTAATAACGTCAACGTTACTAAAAGGAAAAGTAACTTATGCGTGGTGCAATCAAGAGCTACTCTTTCTCTTCTTTCTTAAATAAATTAATCTCATAAAATCTTTCGGCGGAGACCAAAAGAGAATGCAAGCTAATTGTCCCCTTAGTTTCCGTAATTTAAACTCTAATCCTTAAGGTTTTGAAAATTTTATAGGAAAACTGTTCTAAAATACTTGTTGGTCTTTTAAGCTTGATGTGACTTAAAGAGAGTGAATGGGAAATGGAGGAAAATGAAATATTTGAGTTTCCCTCCTTGACAAAGGGACATTGTAGCATATCGGAGGAAGAAAAGACTTTTGATGGATATATATACAATTGCTCTTCTTCTAGCTCTTAAAGAGTTAAGAAGAAGGCAAGCCTCGCACCGTCATCGTGTTTTCTTTCCCGGATTATTTTAAAAAATCCGTTTTTTGTTTTTCCTGCAATATTTCTTCTCACCTGTTCCAAAAGCTATGGCTGTTTCTTAAAGGTTACAAACCTTTTCAGAAACAGTGCCAAATGGTCTATAAATATGCCTTGAATCCCACAATTACTTACTAAATTTTCTGATTATCTTCTTCTTCTTCTGCACAATATTTTTCAGTGTGTTTTACAACCATTGAGTGGTTCAAAGTTCACCGGAGTTTTTGGTACCAATACACTGGTGAGTTAAATCATTCTATCCTGGGAGGATATATTCCAACACCTCGGGTACTTGATGGAAATAATTTTCTTAAGGACACACTGTGTATTTAGTGGGCTCGATTTATTCCTATACTGTTTTCCAAAATTTATTTCGTTAAACTAGTTCTACTAACTTTCTATTTCTGTTTCTACTTCAGAAAGTTTAACGTTTTTATTTGTTATTTGAATAACAATCTTAAGGAAATTAATTATTATATTCTGTATTCTGTTTGTGGAGATTAAAACCTCTATGGTTTTCTACTCCTTCTGAATTTTACTATTCTAATTTGAAGATATAAAAACTTCATCAGAGTATTGAAATTCAGAAAACGATTTGAAGAACATAAAAACTTCATCGTTTTTGTGAAACTGTATATAAAAACTTCGGTTTTTATTTATCATACATACTGTTTATTGTTAATTACAGTGTTGTTTACTGTTCTGATTTTGCGTTTAATTAAACTCTTCTGTTGTTGACAGTGAGAAATGACAATTGATAATGGAAATTCTTCTTCGACCATTGCGACAACGGCGATAACCTCGTCAAGCCGGACTGTTGTTCCACCGGCCTAGAAACCAGAGAAATTTTCTGGAGCCAACTTCAAAGGATGGCAGCAAAGGGTGTTCTTCTGGCTTACCACACTTGGTATGCAGAAATTCACCAGTGAAGAACCTCTAGTGCCTATTTCGGACATGTCGGACAACAAGAAATTCATGATTGTTGAGGCGTGGAAACAGGCAGATTTTCTTTGCAAAGGCTATATCTTAAGCGCTTTAGAGGATGACTTGTACAATGTTTACAGTACGATGAATACTTCGAAAGAATTATGGGACGCACTTGAAAAGAAGTACAAGACTGAAGATGCATGCTTGAAAAAGTTCGTGGTTGCCAAGTTTCTAGACTATAAAAGATAGACAGCAAAACTGTTGGAACCCAAGTTCAGGAGCTTCAACTTATTTTTCACGACCTTATTACTAAAGGTATGGTCGTGAATGAAGCATTTCAAGTGGCTGCAATGATTGAAAAATTGCCTCCTTCATGGAGAGATTTCATGAATTATCTTAAGCACAAACATAAAGAAATGAAGTTGGAAGATCTTGTGATTCGTTTCAAGATTGAGGAAGACAATAAAACAACCGAGAAGAAGTCTCATGGAAATTGAATGATCATGGGAGCTAATATCGTTGAGGAGACTGCTCCAAAAAGTAAGAAGATGAAGAGGTCTCCTGGACAGACTAAGGAGCAGAACAAAAAGAAATTCAAGGGCAACTGCTACAATTGTGGAAAAGTTGGTCACAAAGCCCCGTATTGTCGTCTCTCGAAATAGGATAAGAAGAAGGGACATGCCAACATAGTGGAGAAGAATGATGACATTGATGATCTGTGTGCAATGCTTTCGGAATGCAACCTAGTTGGAAATCCGAAGGAGTGGTGGATTAACTCTGGAGCCACTCGACATGTTTGTGCTGTCAAAGAAGCATTTGCGACTTACTCTACTGCTGGTCCCGAAGAAGAGCTTTCCATGGGAAATAATGCAACAGCCAAGATTGAAGGTTATGGGAAGATATTCCTGAAGATGACTTTCGGCAAGGTGTTAACGCTCAACAACATTCTTCATGTTCCTACTATTTGGAAGAATTTAGTTTCAAATTCTTTATTTTTGAAGAATGGATTCAAATGTGTATTTGTTTTTGATAAAGTTGTTGTAAGCAAGAATGAAATATATGTTGGAAAAGGCTACCTCACAGAAGGCCTTTTCAAACTCAATGTAATGGTTGTTGACTGTATGAATAAAATTTCAGCTTCTTCTTATTTATTAGAGTCAAATAATTTATGGCATATTCGTTTAGGACATGTCAATTATAAAACCTTGCGAAAGTTAATTAATTTAGAAGTATTGCCTAAATCCGAGTGTAATAAATCAAAAGGTCAAATATGTGTTGAATCTAAGTTTGTAAAGCATCCTTATAAGTTTGTTGAAAGGAATTCAAGTCCTTTAGACTTAATTCATACTGACATTTGTGATATGAAGTCGACACCGTCTCGAGGTGGAAAAAATATTTTATTACTTTTATTGACGATTGCACTTGATATTGTTATGTTTATTTGCTTAATAGTAAGGATGAAGCAATTGAAGCATATAAGCAATACAAGAATGAAGTGGAGAATCAATTGAATAAAAAGATCAAAATGATTAGAAGTGATAGGGGTGGAGAATATGAATCTCCGTTTGCAGAAATATGTTCGGAATATGAAATTATCCATCAAACTAATGCATCTTACACACCTCAATCCAATGGAATTGCGAAAAGGAAAAATCGGACATTAAAGGAAATGATGAATTCTTTATTGATAAGTTCCGGATTACCGTATAGTTTGTGGGGGGAAGCTATCCTTACAGCTAACCGAATAGTCAACAGAGTACCCTACATCAAAATGCAATCTATTCCATATGAAATATGGAAAGGAAGAAAATCCAACTTGAAATATTTCAAAGTGTAGGGGTGTCTAGTAAAGGTACAAGTTTCTTTACCTAAAAGGGTTAAACTCGGACAAAAAATTGTAGATTGTATTTTCATTGGATATGCTACAAACATTAAAGCATGTCGGTTTTTGGTTCATAAATCTGATAATCCCGAAATTCATGTTAATACGATAATGGAATCAGACAATGCTGAATTCTTTAAAAGAATCTATTCGTATAAAACTGAATGTGAGTCGTAAAGTGAAAGACCTAAACAACCCGGGAAGAACCAAAGGAAAATACTCCAAGTATAGAAGATCCAAGGCGTAGCAAAAGTCAAAGAACATCTACTTCCTTTGGACCAGATTTTGTGACATTCTTGCTTGAAAATGAGCTTCGAACTTTTAAAGCAGCTATGTTATCTTCCAATTTAGCATTTTGGAAAGAGGCACCCAATAGTAAAATTCGATCAATTTTGGATAATCATACATGGGAATTGGTTGATCTTACTCCAAGAAATAAGCCTTTAGGTTCGAAATGGATCTTTAAACGGAAAATGAAAGCTGATGGCACTATTGATAAATATAAGACAAGACTTGTTGTCAAAGGTTATAGACAAAAGGAAGGCCTTGATTACTTTGACACTTACTCGCCAGTAACGAGGATAACATCTATTAGGGTGTTATTAGCACTAGCGACCATGTAAGGTCTTGAAATCCATCAAATGGATGTTAAAACAACTTTCTTAAATTGAGAATTGGAGGAAGGGATTTACATGGAACAACCTGAGGGTTTTGTGGTTCCTGGGAAAGAAAAGAAAGTGTGCAAACTTGTTAAGTCGCTTTATGGACTTAAACAAGTACCTAAACAATGGCATGCCAAATTTGACCAAACAATGTTGGCAAGTGGGTTTAAAATCAACGAGTTTAACAAATGTGTTTACATTAAAAATACTCCAGGTCATGAAGTCATTTTTTGTTTATATGTTGATGGCATGTTGATAATGAGCAAAAGTATGGCAGATAGAAATGCTACTAAGTGCATGTTGGCTAGCAAATTCAACATGAAAGACTTGGGAGCTGCTGACGTAATCTTAGGAATCACAATTCATAAGACTCCACAAGGTCTAGTATTATCACAGTCTCACTACATTGGAAAAGTACTTGACAAGTTCAAGTATTTGGATTTCAAGATTGCCAGGACTTCAATTGACGTGAGTTATGCACTTCAAAAGAATGAAGGTGAAAGTGACTCACAACAGGACTATGCAAGAATATTGGAAAGTTTGATGTATATCATGAATTATACGCGGCCAGATATAGCATGTGCTATTAGCAAACTGAGTCGGTTTACAAATAATCCCAATCAAATACATTGGATGGCAATGAAACGAGTTTTGGGGTATCCAAAACATACCCAAAATTATGCTTTGCATTACAACAAATATCCCTCCGTGATTGAGGGATATAGTGATGCAAATTGAATCACCGGATCATCTGAAGTTAAATCCACGAGTGGATATGTTTTTACAATGTGGAGCAGTGTCTTGGAAATCACTCAAACAAACGTGTATCGCCCGTTCTACAATGGAATCTGAATTCATAACTTTAGATAAGGCCGGTGAAGAAGCCGAATGGCTCCAGAATTTCTTGGAAGATATTCCATTTTGGCCTAATCCTTTGGCACCTATTTATATACATTGTGATAGTCAAGCGACAATAGGCAGGGCAGGGAGCGTTATGTATAATGAAAAATATTGTCATATACGACGGAGACACAATACCATTAGACAACTACTCTCTAGTGGTGCTATCACGATTGACTACGTAAAGTCAAGAGATAACATGTCGGATCCACTTACAAAAGGCCTATCTAGAGGCAGTTGAAATTTCATCAAAGGGAATGGGATTAAGGTCTAGGACAAGTCATCATGGTGGTAACTCTACCTAGCAGACTGGAGATCCCACGAGCTAGGTTCAAAGAGATCAAACAAAGTTATGAATGACAGTTCAACATTTTCAAATAACTCAACACATTCTCGTGATGAAGACTATGTTCATAAATCGAGTTAAAGCATTAAGGCTTTTTTGATGAGTTAATAAAGCTTAAAGTTTTTTAATGATTTGCTAAGTCTGGCAGGATATGACCAGATAGTGTGTCTATAGGATTACACGTTTAGAAATCACCTAAGTGAGTGTGAAGTGTAAGCTGCTTCAAAGGGAATGAAAGTAAAGGCCCATTCTCTAAGCACTCATGAAACCAGGCGGTGTTCATGGCTGAAACGAACACAACCGTGAGAACCATAGATGATTAAGGATTGACTGTATGACTTATGTTGTCTAGGTATACAACAAATCTTGACGGTTCAAAGATATCAAATCTATCGATTGACCGAGTATATCCGATATAAGTTCACTACGGAAAGTTCAAAGGGAAACCTACTTATCTAGATGCAATTAATTCTTGCATGTAAAACACACACGCGTCCGTGCATTCCTTTTATTTTATAGCCATTCTGTTATGAATAGGTCCTTTACCAATTATATTATTGAGCTGGTATTTGGGCCAGTTGTTAATGAGGAAATACCAATATGTGATGTGGGATCCGGGTTGAGAAAATCCATCAAAATATTAGGGTGCTGAAGGAAATGGAGGAGATATAAATAGCAGGAGTGTGTGTAGTTGTTAGGCAAGCTAGAACTTGGTCTTTTCTTTTCATTAGCTATTTTGTAATAGCAGTCTGGAACCTCCCTTTTCTTATTTTTCATTTTTTTTGTTCCATGAATCAGTTGTAATTCCTCAGTTTGGTTGAATATCACATTATATGTTCCTTTGATAAATATGGATACATTACACATTCCCATTCATGTGGGGGATTGTTGGGCTTTTAAGCTTGATGTAGCTTAAAGAGGGTGAATGGAAAATGGAGTAAAAATAAAATATTCGAGTTTCCCTCCTTGGCAAAGAGACATTGTCCCATATTGGAGGAAGAAAAGACTTTTGATGGGTATATATATATATACAATTGCTCTTCTTCTAGCTCATAAAGAGTTAAGAAGAAGACAAGCCCCGCGCCGTCGTCGTCGTCGCTCGCTTGGCTCGACTTCGGCTTCGAATTTGGAGTTGGATTTGGATTTGGTCAAAAATTGATTGATTAATCTTTTTGGACAAAATTTCTTTCAATTATTTATTTAATTAATTAACGAAAATTCAATCCGGAGCAACCCATGACCCGCGAAGCGACCCGGTCCGATCGTTTTATTTCCTTGATTATTTTAAAAAATCTATTTTCTATTTTTCCCGCAATGTTTCTTCACGCCTATTCCAACAGCTATGGCTGTTTCTGAAAGTTTGTAAACCTTTTCAGAAACAGTGCCAAATGGTCTATAAATATGCTTTGAATCCCAATATCTTTACTTACTAATGATCTTCTTCTTCTTCTTCTTCTTCTTCTTCTTCTTCTTCTTCTTCTTCTTCTTCTTCTTCTTCTTCTTCTGCACAATATTTTCCAGTGTGTTTTACGATCATTGAGTGGTTCGAAGTTCACCGATGTATTTGATACCAATAACTGGTGAGTTAATCATTCTATCCTGGGAGTAGGGGTGTCAGTGGATATTCGAAAACTGACTAAACCGACCGAACCGTACCGCACCGAACCAATTTTTAGGTTTCTTTTTAAGAAACCGTAGGTTTTTATACAAATCTATAACCGCACCGTTAATTAGAGTATGCTTTTATTTTATAAAAATAAATCAAAAAAATACCGAACCGTACCGAATAAATTTGGCATGTGAAAAATATATTTATTTAGTAAGTTTAAAAATAATAATGCATTAAACTTTTTTGGGCCTTGGAATTATGAAAACTATTACAAGCCAGCAAGTAATTAAACTCAAAATACTAATTCCTAAAACCTATTATGCTACTTCTACTTAGCTAAGTTATTTCAAGTATCTTTATTAGCAAGACACAAAGTATTCTAGCGATTATGAGTAGCAAACTACAATGTATTGAATATGTTTCCTTTCATATAATTTAGATTTATCTTTTTGAATATTTAATCTTCTATGGACTTTATTCTCGAGTCACAGCTTGGTATATCTTTCAACTCGTGTGATTTATATTTTCTTTGCCTTTGTTTGATTTCTTTTACGTTGTTGTAGAATAGTTGATGGATCTATACTCTAGCTATTTTCTTTTTTTAATTCATCACCCTTTAAACAGTAAAAATATCTAGAGATTTTTGCTAAGTCCTATAAAAGAACGTATGTTATTGCATTCTACTTCTACTGGTGAATTTTATATTATATTAAAAAAATACCGAAAATTAACCAAACCGTACCGATACCGAAGAGAAACCGACATGAATGGGACTGTTTCGAAAAGTCTAATTTTGGTTATACATAATAGAACAACCGACAAATTGGTATGGTACAAATTTTATAAAATAACCGGCCGAACCGAACTATTGACACCCCTACTTGGGAGGATATATTCCAGCACCTCGGGTACTTGAGGGGAATAATTTTCTTAAGGACACACAGTGTATTCAGTGGGCTTGATTTATTCCTATACTGTTTTCCAGAATTTATTTCGTTAAACTAGTTCTACTAACTTTCCGTTTCTGTTTCTATTTCAGAAAATTTAACGTTATTTATTGATTATTACAGCAATACAGATTGAATAATAATATTTTATTCCTTACTCTCTCTTTTATCCTGCAGAATTATTTTCCCCCGTTTCCTTATATATATAAATCCTGGCTACAGCATTGCCTCCCTGAAAGTAGTTTACATACCTCCTATTTTTCTTTCTAGATATATACTTTTTATATGTGGCAGGTGATATTTGTGAAAATAATTCCTTCCAATCGAAGATAGAGGTAGAATTTAAAGTTTATACGTTCGTGATTTTAATTTTTTTAAGTTACTGTACTTTAAAATAACAATTCGTATATATTTAATAGATTTCTAAAGATAAATACAGAATTTGAACCAAAGGTACTAGGTTCGACCGAACCTGTAGTGAAGCCTTAATTTCTATTCGGGGGTGTCAAAATTTAAAGAAGTAATTACACGAATAAATCAAGGGAATGCAATACATATTATATATACATAAAAATATAATTTTTATCTATCTAAACTGTGTAATTTTCCGGAGAACGAGTGTCACTTGAAATAATATGGCTCCGCCACTAGGCTGAACCCACAATGGAAGAGCTAGCTCCAAAGCTATTAATCACGGTATGATGACCGGAAAGGTCATCACTTATTTTAGAAATAAATTTTGTGTTCCGAGGCCTAAAAACCTCCTATTTGTCTTACCTCGATTTGCGTGCGCAGTCCGGGCGTGTATCCGGAAAGCCATTATGTGAAAATCTGTGAAAAAATAATAAATTTTGCTTTTCAAATAAATTTAAGTTGACTTCGGTCAATATTTTGGGTAAACAGACCCTGACCCGTGATTTGACAGTCCCGGAGGGTCCTTAGGAAAATATGGGACTTGGGCGTATGCCCGGAATCGAATTTCGAGGTCCCAAGCCCGAGAAATGAATTTTTAAAGAAAATTATTTTCTGGAATATATGTGAGTTTTTGGAAATAAAATGTGTTTGGAATTTGATGGTATAGGGCCCGTATTTTGGTTGCGGAGCCCTGTACAGGTCTTATATATGATTTAAGTCGAGCCTGTAAAATTTGGTAAGAAACGGAGGTCATATGACGTGATTCGGAACCTTAGTTGTAAAATTTGAAAGTTCTTGAGATTTTCTTTGATTTTGATGCTACATTCATAGTTTTTGATGTTATTTTGATGATTTGATTGCACGAGCAAGTCCGTATGATATTTTTAGGTTAGTGTGCATGTTTGGTTTGGATCCCCGAGGGCTCGGGTGAGTTTTGGATAGGCCACGAAGTGAAATTTGGACTTAGGAATTGCTGGTATGTTGTAGGCCTGCAGGCTTCGCAATTGCTCGCAAATACGAACAATGCATCGCAAATGCGAAATATGGTCTGGGCTGCCTTTGTCGCAAATGCGACTCCTTTATCGCAAATGTGATATCGCATTTGCGAAGGTTCCCTCGCAAATGCGACTCCTTTATCGCAAATGTGATATCGCATTTGCGAAGGTTCCCTCGCAAATGCGAAGGTGACCAGAATTTGCACTGTGTCGCAAATGCGACAATATCTTCACATTTGCGAAGTTAACAACCTTCTGAAGGGTTCGCAATTGCAAACCCTTGTTGCAATTGCGACATCTGCAACCTGCAAAATCATAACTTAGACGCATTTCAACCATTTTTCAAACCCTTTCAAAACCAAAACACTCTTGGGCGATTCTTCAAAGACAAGTACTCTTCCAAATCGATTGTAAGTCATTTCTAACTTGTTTTTATTAATCTTTAGCATCTTTTCTCATGATTTCAACTCAAAACTAAAGGTTTTCATGGGGGAAATTGGGTGTTTTGGGTAGAAACTAGGTTTTTCAAATTTTGGGGATTTGGACCTCGATTTGAGGTTCGATTTCAAAATAAATTATATATTTGGGTTCGTGGGTGAATGAGTAATCGGGTTTTGGTTCGAACCTCCGGTTTTTGACCATGTGAGCCCGGGGTCGATTTTTGACTTTTTGGGAAAAACTTTAGAAAACCTATTTTCATGCATTAGAATTGATTCATTTAGCATTTATTGATATAGTTAAGTAACTTGTGGCTAGATACAAGCGAATTGGTGGTGGAATCAAGAGGTAAAGCGATAGTTGAGGCTTGAATTGTGTTCATGGCATCGAGGTAAGCGTTTGGTCTAACCTTAGCTTGAGGGAGTAGGAGTTGTATCTTGTTTGCTATGTGTTAATTGTGGAGTACGATATATAGGCATGATGACGAGTATCTATACGTCGGTGTCAAGCATGCCCGTGAGTCTTGTATTGAAATTGTTGTGACTCCGTCGTGGTTTATTCATGCTTAATATGTTGTTGTTCTATTACTGTTCTCTTGCCAGGATGTTGTTGTTATATTATTGTTCCCTTGCCGGGATGTTGTTGTTATATTACTGTTCCCTTGCCGGGATGTTGTTGTATTATTATTGTTCCCTTACCGGGATGTTGTTGTTATATTATTGTTCCCTTGCTAGGATGTTGTTGTTATATTATTGTTCCCTTGCCGGATGTTGTTGTTGTCTTATTGTTCCCTTGTCGGGATTCTTTTATGATTGGTGTTGAAATATGAAAGGTGTTGAAATATAAAATGGGAGCGGGTTGCACGCCTGCAACGGTAATATATGAAATGGGAGCGGGTTGCACGCCTGCAACGGTAATATATGAAATGGGAGCGGGTTGCACGCCTGCAACGATAATATATGAAATGGAGCGGGTTGCACGCCTGCAACGAGAAAGAAATGAAAGTGAATACTGTGTTTGTTTTCCTCATTATTGTTGGCAACTAAATTATGGTATCTTTACGTTCCTGTTTGGTATTTTGTTGTTATCTGATACTCCCCGTAGCATGCCTTCCCCTCCCCACCTTTAACTGTGAATATCTGCTTTTATTTTTCGTTGTATATGTTTTAACTGCACAGGTTTATTTGGTAGTCTGGTCCTAGCCTCGTCACTACTTCGCCGTGGTTAGGCTAGGCACTTACCAACACATGGGGTCGGTTGTGCTGATGTTACACTTTGCATTCTTTTGTGCAGATCCTGGTGCTATAGCTTTCGGACCGCAGTGAGATTGCTGCTTCTTGTTCATCAGGCGACCCGAGGTAGTCCTGCAGGAGTCCGCAGGCCCTGGCTTCTCCTTCTATCTTTTTATCCTGTTTCTTTCATGTATTCCCAGAGACAGTGTTGTATTACTTTTTCAGACCTTTATTTGTAGTACTCCTAGCAGTCTGTGAAGTTTTGACACCAGTCTTGGGTAGATTTGTTATGGATTGGTATTGGTAGTATTATTTAAACATTTCATTTCAGTCTTCCGCTTATTAAATTCTGTTGTTTATTAAATGCTAGTTCTTAATTGTTAACAGATTAAAATGGAAACAAGGTAAATAATTCGATTGGTCGGCTTGCCTAGCTTTTACTAGTAGGCGGCATCACGACCCCTGAGGGTGAGAAATCCGAATCGTGACACACGGTAAGAAATATATATCTATAATTTAAATCGTCCAAACATGAATATGGAGATCAAAGTGTGAGTGTGAAATGAGGAGAGCATTTTCCAAAGACGGAAAGTAAAACAAGTTGTAGGCACATTGTCAAAAGATATTTTTGACATTAACATAGTCAAAAGATAATTGAACGAAGTTTGTATCCAGTATAACAAAAGACTTAAGTGACAGTTTGACAATTTTTTAGAACATCAATGGAACTTTAAGTTATCACTTAATATTACTAGTAATATAGTTATGTAAAATTATTTTTAACTGATCTAATTGTATACTATTGCATGAATACATAATTGATGAATTGTTACAAAGAACATGCTTGAAGGACGTATTCAGCAATTCGATATTCTGCCTCTGTTTTTATTTTCAGTTTATTTAAATTTGTAATCTGTATGGGGTTACACATTTCACAAGTTTCCACTCTCATTAAAGCTGTAAAAATAAAAGAAAGAGAAAGATCCGTCCTTTTACCACCGCTTTTTATGTCTTTACGACCACCTCAAACTTTCACCCACTCACTCTTCCCTTCTTCCCTCAGTTATGGCCTCTGCCTTGTCTCTTTTTCCACTACACTATTCTCCTTTTCTCTCCTCGCCAATATTTCTTCATTTTCAGATCCGACATTACAACACTTTTCTAATTAACTTATGGGTTATTTTTCATGCAATGCAGAATCTGCAATTGCCACCTGCGATTCTTACAACTGGCCGAACTTAACAAAAAAGAATCGCACACATAAAAAACCATTCAAAATCAGAGAATTTTCTTACCCTGATCTTCACTCGGCTACCAATGCATTCTCTCAAGACAATCTTCTCGGCAAAGGCAGCCATGGATATGTCTACAAAGCTCATCTTCATCAAAATAAACTCAATACCGTAGCCGTTAAAAAAACCAAACAAACTGAATCGCGTAACAGTTCTGCTAATTCCCCAGCTGAAAATGAGATCGAAATTCTTTCCCGAGTTCACCACCCTAGGCTCGTTAACTTACTAGGTTACGCAGTGGACAACAACCAGAATAAACTAATCGTTGTTGAGTTTATGCCTCATGGGTCTTTATATGAATTACTTCATTCTTCTTCTAAACCTCCTAATTGGGCCCGAAGAGTCCGTTTTGCTCTGCAAATTGCAAAGGGAGTTCATTTTTTGCATTGTTCGAACCCGCCGGTTATTCACAGAGATATAAAATCGTCGAATATTTTAATCGATGGGAATTTCAGTGCTCGTCTTGGTGATTTTGGTTTGTCTTTGAGAGGACATGTGGAAGACGTTATAGTAAAAAGTACGCCGCCGGCGGGAACGTTAGGATATTTGGATCCTGCTTATCTTGCACCGGGCGATCTCAGTACAAAGTCCGATGTTTTTAGCTTTGGGATTTTGGTGCTGGAGATTATCAGTGGTCGGAATGCAATTGATGTCAACTATAGTCCGCCGTCAGTGGTGGATTGGGCGGTGCCTCTGATCAAATCCGGCGAATATGCAGAGATTTGTGACCCGAGAATCGGTTCGCCGGAGGACGATGGTGTTTTACGGCAGCTGGCGGTGGTGGCGGCGCGTTGTGTTAGAAAGACGGCGGGAAAACGGCCAGCGATGGCGGAAGTTGTGGAGTGGTTGAAAATGGTGCATAAACGGATGAGCTCGCCGATATGGAATAACATAGGGCGGCGCGTAGGGCGCGTGAGAGAGTCGACGCGCCTGGTTAATTACGAGCCCCTGGATGATAGTATGGAAATTGTCAAGATCTCGAGAGTAGGAAGTAGAAGAAACAGGAAAGTATCCAATGTGACGAGCGTAGAATTAAGAAGTGTTGTGATTGGTGGAAATAGAAAGCAAGAAATCCAACCCGCTATTAGGTCGAAATCTATTGGTTCTCTTGATGAGATTGAATCTGAACCGTTAGATCTGGCCAACACTAGGAGGAAAGGAGGATTGGCTGTGAAGATGTCTACAGTAAGGTTGAGTAAGTCAAGATCTATGGGCATGATACAAAGTAGTACAAGGTTAATGAACAAGAACAATAGTAGTAATGGGGTTGTGGTAAAGTTTGTAAAGAAACCAAATGGAAAAGAATTAGAGGAGTCTAAATTGCTAGTTAATGTAGGAAAAGAATCCCAAAGGGGAGGGTAATTGATTTCCATTATAAAAATTTTGCTTGTTGTTTTATTCATTTCCTTCTATTTTTAGTTTGTACTTTTTTCTCACCATTAAGATTTCTTGTGTCTTGAGAAGGTCTTTTTTGTTTTGTTTTGTTGGAAGAGAGCTCTTTGATTAAACTCATTTATAACTTGATGAAAGAGAAATTGTGTTTGCTCATGGAATTGAAAATCTAATGTATATTGTTGAGATTACAATAAGCATATGGTGCGAATTAGAGTATACATAGGTCATGAATCAAGTCGCGTTATCTATCGGCAAGAAAATATTCACATGTTTACTATATTAAAAATGGATAAAATCCACACATGAGAGCATGTTTTTTATATCTAATGTAACTACGTAAATATAAAATTCATCCATAAACCTACTCTACAAATATCACTAAACTTTTAGATAATACTAGTTTTAGTGTACGCGCGTTGCGCGTATACACTGTCAAAATATTTTTTTTAAAAAGTAAGATGCATTAATATTATATTAAATTTTTTTCTTGAATTATAAAATAAAAAGCATAAGATATGTTAATGTAGATAAATAGATTTTTAGCTGGAGATTTTTCACCTTGATATAATCTAAGTGTAAGATAGTATAAAATAAAAGTGTAAGATATATAGCTCGTCAGAAATTTGAAATGTTAAAGGTAATCACACTTTTATCAAATGCATTACAAAATTTAATTTTTTTAATAAAATATATTCTGAAATAGTAAGGAATCAATGACTATTTTATTTTTGGATCTTTATGCTTGTTGAAACATTAATGTTATTTAATATTATTCACATATTTACCACAAAGGTAACAAAAAAAATAGCATCCAAAATTAACCAAAAATTTAAACAAATATTTCCTTGGCCCCAACTAAATGTATCCTAATAAATAATGTATTGAAGGAATTGTATTCTAATAGAAAATTGCATACGGACTTCCGCTATTCAAAGTTTTGTAGTTTTGTAAATCCACCATTTTTAATAAGTAAAAGCTTATATGATGTCAAAGTTTTAATATTAGAAAAATATAGCTGTGTTATATAGTTTAAATAAGGAAGAATTTATATAAAAAAAAATATAATCGTTTTTGAAACTTCTAAATATTAGGAATTCCTACACAATTCAAATAGGAAAATATTTAATGGCAATAATTTTAGTTGATTTTAAACTCCTAAATTATGAATTCCTACACAATTTAAATAGGAAAATATTTAATTGCCATAATTTTGGTTGATTAAACTCCTATTTTATAGTAATGATAATTAAATGACAATTTTGTCCAATATGAAATCTGTTTTTAAAGGGTAAAAAAGGCGAACGACATTTCGCTAAGGACCTTCGTGCTTTTAATATAGTATGGATGGATTAGAACTTGCTATTGGTGAGTCTGAAACCAAAGTAATGGTTTTTGGGACTCAAAATACGTTTTACAGTTAAAAAAAAAAGTTACATTTCTAACTAAATCGCAGTATTATACTGTATTTTAGTTTAACGAAAATTTAGCCGTTAAGGTAATATTAGCTAAACGTAGTATTATACTGCATTTGCTTCTTTGTTGGGCCCACCAATAATTATTCTGCGGTTAATTGACATAACAATAATTCAAATGCATAAAGCGCAGTATTATACTGCGTTTTACATAAAAAAATCTGCACCCCGGGCTAAGACTTGCCTTATTTAAAGGTGTTAAGATTTTATGAAAATCCATTCAAAACTTTCCTTCAAACTTTCGTTCATAGTTTTCTTCTTGTTATCAAGCATTTTTTTTATAATGCCTGAAGAGCCAAAAATAAGGGTTTCATTATATTGGGGCGGTGATGTTGTAATGGAGAATAACTCTGTGATGTATAGTTCACATCCACTATGTAATGTTAAATTGCCGCTTACAATGGAGTACGACAAATTGGTATCGTTGTTATGTAAGAAAATGAGTGTGAGGAAACGTTCGGTGAACCTTAAAGTAACCGGTAGATTTTCGTATTCTGTGACTCCGCAGGGGTTTGCTTATTATTCTGAGTTTAACATCGAAGATGATGAAACTCTTATTATTCCACAATCTTGTTACATCTTATTTTTTAATATGAACTTTTGAATTGGGATGATGATATGGTAGTCCAACATTCAACTTATTGGTGTTAGTAAAGAAGACCAATCTGAAGATTGAAATTTCATAACATAATATTCGAAGAGATAAAAGCACAACAATCATAACTAAATCAACAAACATGAAAATAAAAGATAACAAAGAAAAAATCAAGACATTGTTTTTTTATTTCAGAAAAATTGAATATGTAAAGCGCGGTATTATACTGCATTTTGTGTGTTGTCTTGTCGGTCTGAAAAAGTTGAACCGACTATGCAAAAGCTGTTTCGTTTCAGAAAAATTGAATTTGTAAAGCGCGGTATTATACTGCATTTTGTGTGTTGTCTTGTCGTTCTGACAAAGCTGAACCGACTGCGCAAAAACTGTTTCGTTTCAGAAATATTGAATATGTAAAGCGCGGTATTATACTGCATTTGTGTGTTGTCTTGTCGGTCTGAAAAAGCTGAACCGATTGCGCAAAAGCTGTTTCCTTTCAGAAAAATTTAATATGTAAAGCGCGGTATTATACTGCGTTTTGTGTGTTGTCTTGCCTATAAATAACGGGTGCATTCTACTTATTTTCTGCTAAACAATAACCAATAGAAAATATTTCCATAAAATCAAGGTTTTTCTTTACGCTTTAACATATGTCTGAACCCCTTTATGTCCCTAGGTGCGAGTGCGACAAAAAATGCATGAATTTCGACTGTTGGGAAGAAGCTGGACGCCGCTACTGGGCTTGTATGAACAAGTTTTATAGGGTTCCCGACGAACCTGTTTGCAATTTTGAGGTATGGATTGATGAACCCTGTTAGCAGGAATACTACAAAGAAAAGTTGCAGCATCTTCATAGTTTGTGTTTGAAGTAGTAGGAATGAGAGCGACATCCAAACGAGAAGTTGCGGAGTTGAAGGAGAAACTCAAGGAGGTGGAAGAAGAAGAAAATAGTTGGAAGACAAATTTAAGTGGTTGGGAGCAAAGAATACTAGGCGGTCGTGACTAAACAATGACATGTACGTGTTGAGCGTAGTAGTATATCTTTATGTTTCCCGTGTCATGTGTTTTCATTAGTTGTACTGAATTTATGTTATGTTAGGTTTGCTATGTTTGTGTTTGTGTTATAGTGTTAAAATAAAATTGTTGTTCAAATTGTGTTAAAATAAAATTCTTGCCATTATTTACATAATGTAATATTTACATAAAATGCAAACAAAAACAAAAATCAATGTGTCCCACAGCTTGTGTGCTTCAATGCAGCCGCTGGCCTGAGGCGCATCCCTTGGCGCCCGGGTACACTATCAGGATCATCCTCATCAAGTCGCCTCTTTATGTAAGGATGCGCTGCACCATGATCGTCAGTAGAGATGGCAGGATCGGTAGAAGGGGCCGTCGGTCCATCAGCAACCTAAAAAAACAATTAGTAAGCTTAGTATATGAAAATGTATATTAGTAATGTACGTGTTAAGTCAAAAATATTTTCTTGCCATGGTCTCGTCGGGCTCCTGAATATAAGCATCCGTGGTGTCCGCAACATCGCATAAAGTATGCTCCGTGATGGGCTGGGACGAAGCCTTAATTAGAAAATTAAGAATTAATTTATGACAAATCATTAAGGAAAAAAAAACAAATTAAAATTTAATAGTAATACAAACATACCTGCGCCTGTGATAGATCCGCAACAACCGCCGGGGATGAGCCAAAACTCAACCTGCGCCCACCATCCACGTCTCGGGTCGGCCGATCCTCAGCTGCGGTAGATGGGCCTGAAAAGAACTGCTCTACATCTCCGTCGAATGTACCCGTGATCAACAATGGATCTGACGGGGTGACCTGCGGTGCTGGCAGCTCCAGCTGAAGGCTGTACGACGGCATGCTGCTGGACGGCTCGTCTTGCTGAGGGATGTAACCTTGCTAATCATCTCCAAGATCCTCATCAGGTGCCTCAACGCCCCCTTGCTGGGGACCACCTCCTCGCCGTCCCCCACGATCCCGTGAGGTACCCCTGCCTCGTGGGACACCCCTGGCTCGTGGGGCAGGCCTGGCTCGTGCCCGACCCCTGCCTCGTGCGACAGGCCTACCTCGATGGTGTTGCTCTGGCGCCACATACTCTGCAGTGTGATCTAACCTCTCATCCTCTCTGGCTCGCTACAGTGTCCGAAGAGCCAGCTCTACCACCTGCCGGCCATACTCAGCGACTGCAGGATTGTCGTCATGCTGCTGCATCTGCAGTCCCAAAAAGAAGGAGTAGCGCCAACCTCGTGTACCGGTGAATATGTAGATCCTCTGTCTCGCCGGTGATGTCGTGGTGCAATACCTCCATATGCTGTCTAATAGCTGTCATAGAAATGCGACTACCCCCTAAAACTTCCTCACCCTGTGGCCTGAAACCAGTGAACTGCTGCAGCAAGTCCAAATACTGGGCACGCGTCATAGATCTCATATACCGTGGCAGTGCAACGGCCAGTCCATCAACAGGCAGCCCATATAAAACCTGAACATCCTGAAGCGTGATGGTGGCCTCGCCAATGGGCCGGTGGAAAGTGTGCGTCTCAGGTCGCCACCGCTCTATTAACGCCGTGATCGGAGACCAGTCGAGCTGCAGTCGCCCAATCTCAAAAATCCTATAGAAGCCCGTTTCACGCAGGCGCTGGACTACGCGGGAATGAAAACCTCTCTCCCTGATAAAGTCCCACACGTCGTCCACTCTCCTGGCATGGAGAGTCTGCTCCACTAGATCTCCATCCCATACGTAGCCGGACCTATGATCGCCCTGTAACACTAATATCTCATCCGAGAAAGGTCCAGGATGCACAGGCGGCACGTCCATGTCGTCTACTGTAAATTAAACAATATTAATTGTGTTTTTGTTTTATAAATTAAATATTTAATTATTTAACTAGACAGAGTATATATCTATGGGTTCCGAGCTCGATATTTGAGGCCCAGTAGCACCAAGCTATCCTGAATTCTTATGTGTGTCAATTTCGATATTTTTATTAATTTTGTTTTTGTTTTATAAATTAAATATTTAATTATTTAACTGGACAGAGTATATATCTATGGGTTCCAGGCTCGATATTTGAGGCCCAGTAGCACCAAGCTATCCTGAATTCTTATGCATGTCAATTTCAATATTTTTACAATTTTGTTTGTGTTATAATAATTAATCTTTAATTATTTAACTGGACAGAGTATATATCTATGGGTTCCAGGCTCGATATTTGGGGCCCAGTAGCACCAAGCTATCCTGAATTCTTATGTGTGTCAATTTCAATATTTTTACAATTTTATTTGTGTTATAATAATTAATATTTAATTATTTAATAGGACAGAGTATATATCTATGGGTTCCAGGCTCGATATTTGAGGCCAGTAGCACCAAGCTATCCTGAATTCTTATGTGTGTCAATTTTAATATTTTTACAATTTTTTTAGTTTTATAAATTAAATAATTAATTTTTAATTACGCAGAATATATATCTATGAGTTCCACGCTCGATATTTAATTTGACAGCATATATTAATTTGTTACTTTTGTATGTTTGTTATATAAACTAAATAATTAATTTTTGTAAAGTGTAATTGGATAGAGTTTGTAGTTAGTATATCCTTAAACTACATAGATTCTACTCTAAAAGGCTCTATATATTTTATTACGCTAAAAGGCTCTATATTTTACTACTCAAAAATGCTCTATATTTTACTAAGCTAAAAGGGCACTATTCTTTAAGCAAATAAATAATCTAAACTAAATAAAAACAACAAACATATGAACATAACATTCACGAAATTACATATAAAACAGTAAAAGAAATTTATGAACTTTTTTATTTACAATAAAAATTATTTCTCAACTTTTAACTATTTTTTAAACACTAATAATTTAATCCGGATAAAAATAACATACAAATTTATTCGCAAATAAAACACAAATCAACGTGGAAACACATTCAAGAAAGCAAATATGCATAATTATACGAGTTTCGACATAAAACTAAATCGGATCTCGATTTATGTTTTTAGAGATGTCGGAAATTTAAAATTTTGAGCCTGAAACAAGGAAACCACAACAATCAAAGGCTTGGGTTGTATGCGGGACCTACAATCTTCACTTTTTGTGTGAGGGGTGGGGTCCACTCGAGTTTTTTTTAAAAAAATCAGGGGGAGAGGGGGACCGCTGCTGCTGGAGTATTTTAATGGGGGAAGGGCTGTTCTGTCGTGGGTGGGGAAGAAAGGGGAATTTTAAATTGAAGAAGGAAAACGCAGTATAATACCACGCTTTCCTAAAACGCATTATTATACTGTATTTTTCTTTAACGGCTAAATTTCCGTTATACTAAAATGCAGTATAATACTGTGTTTTAGTTAGAAAGGTAACTTTTGTTTAATTGTATAAAGGTATTTTGAGTCCCAAAACTCATTATTTAGGTTTCGGACTCTGCTAGAGTTCTTCCAATCTATTGAATCTAGACATATTCCAAATGAAGAAAAAATACAGGTCACTTTCTCTCAAAAGTTGCAACATCCTTCTCAGGCTGTGACTCTGTTTTGTGAAGGACACTCATGAGTCATGCCTCTACTATTCCCATTGTGTTAGCTGATATATAAAACTTTCATTTAATCAAAAGCAACAAAGTATTTGGCTTTTGTTATTTTCACCCAACATTAGAACTAATCTCTTAAACATTATTTTATCCATTAGAATTATTAAATAGAAATATAAACAATGGCTAAGTCACCATCCATTCATATTAAATTAGTAAGGAAATCGAAAATTAAAGATACTTTTTGGAAGATTAAAACAATAAATTAAAGGTAAAACAGAGAAGCAGCTAAGCTATAAAAGCTTCAGCCTCTTCAATAATAATGGAAATTAAGAGCATTTATGTATAGCGGCTTTAGCCCCTCCCATATTTATTTTCATTTATCACAACTGTCGTGCAGTAACTTGTACGAATCTTCAGTGTCTTGCAATATTCGTACGATCGAGTCATAGGCGAAATCAGGAAATGAACTTTACATATTTTTATAACAATCTCAAGTTTATACTAAAACAATAATTAAATTACAATTAAATATTTAATAATTTTTAAATATACATAGAAAATTCGAATAAAAATTATTAGGTTTGCGTGAACCTATAACCTTCCCTTTAGATTCGTCCTAATACGTAGGGGTGTTCAAAACCGAACCGAAACCGAAACCGAAAATCGAAACGAAACCGAAGCTTAATAGCTTATTGGTATCGGGTTAACGGTTTAACGGATGGGAAACGGATTGAAATCTTTTCATTAACGGCTTATCGGCTTGGGGCGGATTATTCAATTTTCTTAACGGATAATCCGTATATATATATATATATATATATATATATATATATATATATATATATATATATATATATATATATATATATATATATATAATATCAAAAACCCTTCCACTTCAGTCTTCCACTCTTCCAGTACTCTATCTCTAAGTTCTAACGCCTAACTCCTAAACAATCAGAATTATGAAAACTATGTAACATAATCCTTGTTAATTACTTTACAAAAGGCAGAAAGTTCATATATAACGCAATTAGTAAATTTGTATTTTACAAAGTAGTTACCGGATGAAGCACCGGTGCCTCCAGTAAGTGGACACCCCCTACTCTTCCAAAGAGTTCATTGGGTAAAGTTCAACGTCAAATTTATGGTAAATGACAAAGTGAAAACCGATATGGAAAGTCATATAGGTACAATATTCATATCAGTAACTGCCTAATTTGTAAATTTATATGCATCTAAAAGAAGCAGAACTAAGTTGAGATACAGTGGTATAAAACAAAAATTCAACATATGAAGTGGAAAGGCTTCTGCTTAAATGCTATAACAGCATAATATATTCTTAAAAGTCATATATAAAAGTGATTCGTATGTAGATTAAATTAGGCAGATAAATCGCCCGATAACCGCCTGATAAGAGCTAAACCGATACCAATCCGTCCGATATCTTATCGGCTGGCTAGCGGATTAATACATTTAAAAATCGATAACCGATAAGCTAATCCGTTAAGAGTAAATAATCGCTCAATCCGCCCGATAAGCAGCCCTACTAATGCGGCCACAAATTGTAGAAACGATTCAATGTCCTACATGAATTAGCAGGTATACATAGATTTGACACTAGTGTGTGTTCGCAACAAATTTATGTAGAGAAAAATAAAACTGCAATCACAAACAACTATAAAGATAAAAGGATTTTTATTGATAAACATTGCAGTTTACAACTCTGTTTATCCCCTGATTCTTCCCTCCGATTTATTCTATGTGATTCGAGGGCCTTACCGACGTATTTCTTGAATGTAAGATTATATACATCTCCTTGATGTATTTGATGATCAAGAAGCATGTCTATTGATCACGACATTATTTTATGCCTTGATCCCTTTGTGAATATCCCGAGAATTTATGGGATTTTCTGAGATGACCTTAATTTGCGAGATATCTCTTTTTAAGGGATTATGTAAACCCTTTTTATAGGAGTGACCTAGGTCTAGGATAGAGTAGCCTCCAAGTTAGGGGTTTTTGAGAGTTAGAGTAGCCTCCAAGTTAGGGTTTCAGATAGAGTAGCCTCCAATAAACCTCGATGGACTCTACTTGTAGTATCTTAAATTTAGGATCAAACCCAAATTTCATATTGAATTGATCCGATAAAATTTTGATGTCTACAATTGCCCATACTTCAAGGCTTGTCGGGGCGTAGATTTACAAGATCGTCGTAGACGAGGCTTGAAGTACCAGTAAAGAAGACACCACATTCTTTTCACCGTGAGAGAATAAACTGCAAATCACAAACAACTATAAAGAAAAAAGGATTTTGTTGATAAACATTGTAGGTTACAACTCTGTTTACCCCTTGATTCTTCCCTCCGATTTATTCTACGTGATTCGAGGGCCTTAGCGGCGTATTTCTCGAACGTAGGATGCTGTTGACCTTCTTGAGATGTATTTGATCTCCATGAAATGGAAGAACATCCGTTGATTACTTCGACGACTTTGAGAAAGACAATATTTGATGTCTTTGATCTCTTTGTGGATATTCTATGATTTTTATGAAATTTCGAGATCGTCTTTGAAGGACACATGTAGCCTTATTTATAGGCATAAATTAGGGTTTGGGTGAAGTAGCCACCAAGTAACCCTAATAGACTCCTAATATTTCAAGAGTCGTCTTGAATTTAGGACTTATCTTGATCTGTTAAAATTTCAGTGTCTACAAATGCCCCCCTACTTCAAGGTTTGTCTAGGTGTAGGGTTGCTCAAATTTGAAGATGAGACCTGAAGTACCCGACCATCCTAACAGATAATCTTCAAACTTGAAATTTTTGATTTGCACGAGGAAGAGATGAAGGGTAGAACTGGTCCCACTGGGTATGCCACTTTGTTTGCAATAATTTTCGACATACGAAAAATAAACTGCAATCACAACCAACTCTAAAGAAAAAAAGATTTTGTTGATAAGCGTTATAGGTACAACTCTGTTTATCCCGTGATTCTTCCCTCCGATTTATTCTACGTTATTCGAGGGCCTTAGCGGCGTATTTTCTCGAACGTAGGATGATGCTGACCTTCCTGAGATCTATTTGATCTCCATGAAAAGGAAGAACATCCGTTGATCACTTCGACGACTTTGAGAAAGATAATATTTGATGTCTTTGATCTCTTTGTGAATATTCCATAATTTTTTATGGAATTTCGAGATCGTCTTTGAAGGACACATGTAGCCTTATTTATAGGCATAAATTAGGGTTTGGATGAAGTAGCCACCAAGTAACCCTAATAGACTCCTAATATTTTAAGAGTTGTCTTGAATTTAAGACTTATCTTGATTTGTTAAAATTTCAGTATCTACAGTGTGCACTCACTACTAAGACTCAAAATATATAGTATCTACTTACTATATGAAGACATACTGTTGTATCTATTTAAAAGTTTTTATAAGTATAGATTTATTTTTGATTTGCATTAGTTATTAAAAAAGAATAGAATGCAATAATAATTTGTACAATACAGTAAAACCTAGATGAGCATACATATGATGACTGTCAACAGCTATGCCAAGGTTCGTAGAGCACCCGGCATTACCAATAAAATAGAGTTTGTTTTCTATATATCAACAATAATTTAGATGTTTTAAACTATCTTGTTATTTAAAAAGATAATTACACGTAATTATCAGATTACGATAACCAAAAATAATAGTCAGATAAAATATATATCACTATTCAAGAAGTCTTTCCGCTCTAGCCCCTTCTATAT